>NC_056732.1:123916318-124216318 GCF_019279795.1 Protopterus annectens | reverse complement strand
AGGTATGTACCCAAGAAGACTGACTGTTGTAATTAAATCAAAAGGTGCTTCAACAAAGTATTAGATGTTCTTCGTGTTTCACTGTTGCAGTCATCACATTTGGGTTATCTGCTTGCAGTAGCCCTCAGTCGGCCTGATTAACAAAGTCTTGGGTCCTGCGTTAGTTGCTGTCCCTTCTTCCATGACGTTAGGTCGTCAGGGGTATAAAACATGCAGCCGACGCCATTACATCAGTCTTTCTTGCCATGCAGTGCCCAAAGCAGAAGCAGTTCGCAAGTGCCGGTTGGCCGACTCCTGAAATTTTCGTTTTCGAGTTTCAGAACTGAAGTCTTAAACTAAAAGCTAAGTACCCTGTTGGGGAAACTTTTTCTTGCTCTAAACCAATGTCAGTAAAAGTAAATAATTGCATTACTTGTGGAAAGCAAATACCTCATAAAGGTTTTCGTTCGTAATGTATTCCTTGCCTAGGCCCTGACCACAACGTACCTCACTGTCAGTTTTGTGCCTTATTTAAACTACGAACTATCTGTCGTCAGTTTATTTTCGCTTCTAAATATTTTGGTGCTTGGTTCAATTATCCTGCTGTGTCTTCGGTAAGCCATCCGACTACCGACATTCTGAAAAAAACACAAAGATAAACACAGAGGCAGGCCGCCTAGGTCCAAAGCTGCCGACGACGCTTCTCCTAAGCCAGTCACCAGTTCACAAGTACTCAATGAGGTGATTTCCCAACCCCTGATACCTGCTACTTCAGATTTGCAGGCCTCTACTGAGACCCTTTCGGAGTCCGGTATGCTACGAGATGCTGCAACTGTGGAACCTGCGGATGTCTCTACCTTGGATGGGTCCGGAGCCGCTGTACAGGCAATGGCTTCTGAGGGTGTATTCAGGCCTACTGACTTGCGTATTAAACTGATGCCATCTTCTTCTTCAAGGCCTAAAACTTGAACCATGCCTAGAAAACTGACGCCCAGACTGCATGATCAGGCCTCTATACCTAAAAAACAAATGATAAGAATGGCTGAAGACCTTATTACTTTAATCAGGGGAAGACAGCCTTCCCCCTCTAATAGACCTAGGACTGAGTTTGCTTATGATACTTCTGACCAGGATTCTGAATTTTCTGATGTTCTTCAAGGATGCATCTGCAGTCTTTACAAATGGGTTGTCCTGTCGTCAGGCAGCCCTTCGGTCGGCCGGATTCCAAAGTCTGGGTCTGGCTTCGGCTGGTGTCGCACTTCACCCGACATCATTGCGGCAGTTGTTCGGGTATAAAGGCATCAGCCGACACCATTTTCCTCAGTCTTTCTTGCCGCGTGGCGCCCGAAGCAGAAGCTGTTCGCAAGTGCCGGTCGGTCAGATCCAGAGATTACTACTACCGAATACTACTTCGAAGACTTCTATAAATCTAAGTACCCCGTTGGGGACTCTTTCTTGCCTCAGCCGATGTCAGAGAAAGTTAATAACTGTTTATCTTGTGGGAAACAAATACCTCATAAAGATTTCCACTCCTATTGCATACATTGTTTAGGCCCAGACCACGACGTAGCAGCTTGTCTAGCCTGTGCTTCTTTTAACCGGCGGACGCTTAGACGTCGATCGGACTTTGCTGAACAGATTTTCGGCTCCGATTTTGCCTACATTATGCCGTCGGATCCTCCGACTACGCAAATAACCAAGAAACGCAAAGAAAAGGACCGACACTCGCGGTCCGCGGTTTTGGCCGAAACCGCGGTTAAGCAAACCACGAGTGTCTCAGTTTCGGCCGAAGCCGAGCAAGCGGTTCTTTCTTCAGCCGATACCTTGCCTTCAACCGAGGCCTCTTCTAACCTGGTAGAAACGGCTTCTGAAATCCAACCTTCTGTTGCGGTTTCACAGGATTTATCAGACACCATTCCCCTGGATATTTCTACCCCTGCACGTGGAGCTGCTAGGCCTCCTCCAGCTATGTCTATTAAGGCCTTTGCCAGGGCTAAAGCAGCCAAAGCATCAAAACCTGTGCCTGCCAAGCCCCCCTCTCACAGGCCCAGCACCAGCTCCCATATGCTTTCTTTGGCTGAGGATCTCATCTCTTTAATTCGTGGAGCCCAGCCTCATCCAGACAGGGCCTCTCTCCCTCCTCCAGAAAAGAGGCCTAGAGCAGAGCCCCCTGAGCCAGTATCAACAGTTGATTCCTCTGATGACTCAGAACATACAGACCCTCCTGAGGCTTCTTATTCTCCTTACGAAGACTCTGATGCTGAGGAGTCCATCCTTTCAGCCTCTCCTCCTGAGGAATTTTCCTTTGGGGAAACTTTGCATGCTATGAGGGAACAATTTCAGTGGCAGGGCCAAGATTTCTCAGACTCTAGAAAAAGGCTTAGGACCTTTCTACATTTGCCACAGCATAGACCTTTAGCTATACCTCCAGTTCTTTCTGTTGTTGATGATGCATTTAATGATGCTTGCACTGCTCCTGATACTTTACCTCCGGCTCCTGCTAAGCCCGATAGGTACTACAGGGTCCCGGACACTCATCACCACTTATATAAGGCTCCTTTTGCAGATCCAGAGACTACCTCCCAGGGTCCAAAAGCTGTAGCAGCTACTTCTTCTAAAAACCCCCTCCCCTCTGAAAGGGAATCCAGGTCCTTAGAGAGATGGGGTAAAAAAGTTTACACCTCTGCTACTTTGTCAGCTAGAGCTTTGAACTGCCAATTTCATATGATTCAATATCAAGAGTTTATGCTTGACCAGTTGACTAAAAAGCTGTCCTCTGAAGAATCTTTAGATAAAAAGTATGTTCAAGAAATGGTACATAACATACAGCAGGTTAGTAACCATTCTTTAAAATGTGGCTATGATGCACTGGAGGTTTCCTTTAGATCAGCCATGACTGGCACAGTTATCAGGAGGCATGCATGGCTGAAAGAACAGGCATTACCAGACCATGTCAAATCTAAGCTTTTGGATGCACCTATGGACAAGGTCAATTTATTTGGTTCCCCTGCACAGCAGGTATTAAAAAAGATGGAAGAGAAAGCAAAATCTGTGCAAACAGTGAAAGATTTCTTGCAAGTTCAACCTCCAAGGTTTAGCAGGAACTGGCCCTCCAAGAACTGGTCCTTTCCAGACTCCTCTAAGGCACAAAGAGGCAGGAATAGGCGCTCTAGAGGCAGAAACCAATCCAGGGGTGCCTACAGGGGTCACCAGTGGCAGGGTAACAACCAACGAGGCATGGATACAGCCACCACCACTACAACAACTCAATCACAGTGACTTGGCGGTGGCACCGCCTACCAGGGAACAACTAGAAGCACCTTTAGGCGGAAAGCTAACCTTATTTTCAAGAAACTGTCACTGCATTACAAGAGAAAAATGGATTTTGCAAACTATAGACCAAGGTTACAGATTCCATTTCCATACTCTACCAGGAAAGAGAGGAATGCCGAACCTACCACCTACTCAAAGGACAGAAGCTCTAAAACAAATATCTCAATTATTAAGAATGAGAGCTGTGGAAAAGGTACCATCTATGGAGCAAGGAAAGGGATTTTACTCCAGACTCTTCCTGGTACCAAGAAAAGAAAACAAATGGAGGCCTATTCTAGACCTGTCCACTTTAAACACATTCCTCATTGTTCCAAAATTCAAAATGCTGACCCTACAGCAGCTTCTTCCCATGCTGGGCAAGGAGTCTTGGCTGGTAACTCTAGATCTCAAGGAGGCATACCTGCACGTCCCCATAAGACCAATTTGCAGAAGATACCTCAGATTTCTTGCAGGATCAGAGCATTATCAATTCTCAGCATTGCCCTTTGGCTTATCTACTGCCCAGAGTGTTCACGAAATGCCTGGCATCAGTAATCGCTCATTGCAGACTTCAGGGGATTCAAATCTATCCCTACCTGGACGACTGCCTGATACAAGCGGACAACAAAAACAAACTAACAGAAGACTTACAAAGAGTCATCTACCTGCTGCAAGCCCTGGGATATACAGTCAATACAAAAAAGTCAAGGCTGATTCCATCCCAAAGAATAACCTTTCTGGGTGCAGAACTGGACACATCAAAACAAATGGCATTTCTAACTACAGAAAAGAAAGAGCAACTTCCTCTCTACTTCTTGGCATTAACAAAGCAGAACCATGTGACTGCAAGAAAAGTGCTACAAGCTCTAGGTTTCATGGCATCCTGCATAATACTGGTCCCTCATGCCAGGCTGCATATGAGAAAGCTACAGTGGTACCTAAAGAATTTGTGGTCCCAGCACAAGCACAGCCTAGAATCCAAAATTCCAATGCTCCCATGCCTGAAGCAAGAGTTCCTATGGTGGGCTCAGGCCTGCCAATCAAACACAGGATTGCCCTTCTGCAAAAGTCAACCAAGACAAACCATCACGACAGATGCCTCAGACCTCGGTTGGGGGGCACACATGATGGGCAAGTGCATTCAAGGCCTATGGACTCAAGACCAGCTGCATCTGCACATAAATCTAAAAGAAATGATGGCAGTAAAATTAGCAATCCAGGCATTCAGACCTTTTCTCCAAGAAGGCCAGTTGATGATAAGGACAGACAACACCACAGTTATGTGGTACATCAACAAACAGGGAGGCACACACTCATACCCTCTATGCCGGCTGGCACTGGACCTATGGGATGTGGCTCTGAGCTACAACATTCAGTTACAGGCAATTTATGTACCAGGGAAGGAAAACATTCTAGCAGACATATTAAGCAGAAATACAACAGATGCCCACGAATGGATGCTGCATCTGGACATCTTCAAAACCATCACAAGAGAATGGGAATTACCACAAATAGACTTGTTTGCATCCCCATTCAATCACCAGTTGAAGAAATTCTGCACAAGGACTTACCACCCACTTGCTTGGAAGGTGGACTCCCTATCTTTCAGTTGGAAAAGCCTGACAGCATACGCATTCCCACCACTTCCTTTGATGCACAAGGTGCTTCTGAAGATCAAAGAGGAACGTCCGAGGATCATTCTGATAGCCCCAGACTGGCCAAGACAACATTGGTATCCACTGCTGAGGAGCATGTCCCGGGAACAAATATGGACACTGCCCCTGATCCCATTACTGCTAACACAGAACAACTACAACATCCTGCATCCAAACCTAAAAACTCTGCAGCTAACTGCCTGGAACATTACATAACAGCAATTAACCCAAATTTATCCCAAAGGGTTAAAGACATAATCCTGGAGGCTCGTAGACCTTCAACAAGAAAGAATTATGCAGCAAAATGGAAAAGATATCTCATCTGGAGTACTGCAAAGGGGCAAGATGTGACACTGGTGAACATAGCCAACATCCTGGAGTACTTGGCGGAGCTCTTCCATACAGGCCTGTCCTACTCTTCCATCAAGATACATGCATCAGCTATTTCAGCAGAATACAGCTTGGATCCTCCTGTCTTCTCGCATCCTCTGCTCAGACAGTTTCTGAGAGGAATTAAAAATGTAAAACCTCCCAGGAAACCTCCATTGCCAGCATAGGACTTGAACTTTGTGCTAGAAAAACTGACTCTTCCTCCTTTCGAACCAGCAGCTACAGCAGAATTACAATACTTATCCTGGAAGACTGCTTTCCTGCTGGCAATAACTTCAGCAAGAAGGGTCTCTGAACTACAGGCATTAATGGCAGTGCAACCCTTCCTGATCTTCCATCAAGATAGAGTGTCCATGAGAACAAATCCTACATTTATGCCTAAGGTGGTATCCAGAGTATCTTTAAATCAAGCTATCCACCTTCCTACATTCTTCCCCAACCCACAGAACAGGGGAGAAAGACTCTTACATACCTTGGATGTACAAAGACAATTACGCTACTACCTGGACAGGACAAAAAACAATAGAAAAACTGACCAGCTTCTGGTAGCATATGCGACAGGAAAGGAAGGAAAACCAATTTCTAAACAGACAATCTCCAAATGGATAGGAAATTGCATTAGATTTTGTTACTCCTACCATGGAAAGAAAACTCCAGAGAACATCAGGCTTCACTCCACAAGGGCTACAGCCACTACCACAGCTTTCTTACGAGGAGTGGCTACCAAGGACATTATAGAGGCTGCTACTTGGACCTCCGTGCATACATTTGCCAAGCATTATAACTTACCTCTATACTCTAGATCCCGTGCTGGTTTTGCCACTGCTGTTTTGCAAGGGATCCTAACTACACCATAATCTCTTCTCATTTCCTCCTCCCCTAGTTTAGCTATGGTATTCTACCCATTTGTAAAGACTGCAGATGCATCCTTGAAGGACATAGTACAGTTTTGTACCTACCATAAATGTAGATGTCCGAGAGGAATGCATCTGCAGTCAGGATTACCCTCCCTCCTTCCCCTCTGAGGTACTCCTAGGGTATTTGCCAATCTTCGCTAGCTTGGGGGGGATCTATTATGGTGTATTTGTTTGTATATATGTACATACATGCTTATTTTATGTGTTTGCTCTCTACTATTTGGAAACTTTGGCATTTATCCAAATTTAGCCATCCAAGAGGGCACCTGGCATCTGGGGCAAGAAACACTGAGGAAAATGGCATCGGCTGATGCCTTTATACCCGAACAACTGCCGCAATGACGTCGGGTGAAGTGCGACACCAGCCGAAGCCAGACCCAGACTTTGGAATCCGGCCGACCGAAGGGCTGCCTGACGACAGGACAACCCATTTGTAAAGACTGCAGATGCATTCCTCTCGGACATCTACATTTATGGTAGGTACAAAACTGTACTTTTCCTCTGATGTACCCTTATCTACCTATGAGGATTCTGATGTTGAGGACTCTATTCCCTCTGCCCCCCCCCCAAGAGGATTTCTCTTGTGGTGAAACCTTGCATACTCTAAGAGAGCATTTTCGTTGGGAAAGTCAAGATTTCTCTGATTCTAAAAAGAGGCTTAGGGATTTCTTACTCCTGCCCCAGCACAGTCCTTTAGCCATACCTCCTGTACTAGACATTGTTGATGATGCCTTTTCAGAGTCTAGCTTGGCCCCTGACTCTTTACCTCCTGCTCCCAGAAAACCTTATAGATATTACAGGGTCCCTGACTCTCACAAGTTCCTTTTTAAAAATCCTACTGCAGATCCTGAGACCATTTCACAGGGACCCAAGGGCATTAAAGCTACTACTGCCAAAAATCCTACCCCTTCTGATAGAGATTCCAGGTCACTGGATAGATGGGGTAAGAAGGTATACACTTCTGCAACTTTGGCCATTAGGGTTTTAAACTGCCAGATGTTCAACGTGTTACCCTGCTGCAGTCATCACACTTGGATTATCCTGCCGTCAGGCGGTCCAGCAGTCGGCCTGAGTTCCAAAGTCTTTGGTCCGGCGTCAGTTGCTGTCGCTTCCTCCCTGATGTCTGCGCGCCAGGGGGTATATAAGATGCATCCAACACCATTTTCTTCAGTCTTTCTTGCCGCGTGGTGCCCGAAGCAGAAGCATTTTGCAAGTGCCGGTCGGCCGAAACCTGAGATTTTCGAATCTAATTTCAGTTCGAAGTCTTCAATAAAGCTAAGTACCCCGTTGGGGAACCTTTTTCTTGCCTCAGTCCGATGTCAGAAAAAGTTAACAATTGCATTTCTTGTGGGAAGCAAATACCTCATAAGGACTTCCATTATTTTTGTATTCCTTGCCTAGGCCCAGACCACGACGTCACAGGTTGTCGGTTTTGTGCTAGGTTTAATAAACGAAATGCCTTTGGTTTCAGAAGGTGTCTTCAGACTGACTACACTCACCATAAAATCTTATGCTAAGCAAAAAACTCCTTTAAAATCAAAAAAAGACTGTACATCAGTCTCCTGCTCAAGGCCCCATGCCTAAGAAAAACAGATGCTTAAGAAGACTGAAGATTTGATTTCCCTAATCAGGGGTTCCCATCCCCCTCCTGATAAAAGACCAAGACAAGAGGAGGACTATGCTTCCTCTGACCAGGTTTCTGTTTCCTCAGATTCTTCTGAGGAACAGGAGTACGCTTTTCCCCCTTATGAAGATTCTGATGCTGAAGACTCTATTCCCTCAGCATCTCCCCCTGAAGACTACTCCTTTGGGAAATCTTTACATACCATGAGGGAGCATTTCCACTGGGAAGGCCAGGACTACTCTGATTCTAAGAAGAGGCTCCAAGAGTTTCTTTTACTACCCCAGCACAGACCACTTGCTATACCTCCAGTCTTAGATATTGTGGATGATGTTTACTTAGAGTCTAGTCTAAATCCAGACTCCCTACCTCCTGCTCCAGCCAAACCAGACAGATACTACAGAGTACCTGACACACACAAATTTCTTTACAAAAGCCCTCTGGCTGACCCAGTAACAATTTCCCAGGGTCCCAAAGGGGCTAAAGCTTCTATGGCTAAAAATCCTGTACCCTCTGAAAGGGATTCCAGAGCCGTAGATAGATGGGGAAAGAAGATATATACCTCAGCTACCTTGGGTATGAGAGCATTAAATTGTTAGTTTCACATGCTGAAATATCAGCAATTCCTAATGTCTCAATTAAAACAAAAACTGAGCACACATTCTGAACAGGCTGAATTCAAGGAAATGCAGGATCTGTTGCATGCAGCTGAACAGGTGGGCAAACATACTTTACAATGTGGATTTGATTCATTGGAAGCTTCCTGTAGAGTAGCTGTTACTGGATCTGTCATACGCAAACACACTTGGTTAAAAGAACAAACCCTACCTGAACATGTTAAAGCAAAATTATTGGATGCACCTTTACAGCAGGATGTCTTACTTGGTGTCAAAGCAGAAGAGGTTATAAACAAAATGGAGGATAAGGCAAAGTGTGTGCAGACTGTCAAGGATTTTTTACAGGTACAACCCCCCCCCCCCCATTTCAGCAGAAATTGGCCAACAAAAAAAACTGGTCCTTTCCAGCTTCTGACAGACCACAGAGGGGCAAATACAGACGCCCAAGGGGCAGAGGTCAGTCACAAGGCCTTTACAAACCTTGCCAATGGGGTCACTACCTGGAAAGGAGGTGAAGACAGGCCCCAAACTAGCAGAAGACAAACACAATGACTCAACCCTCCAACTACCAAGCAAATCACTCTTGGCAGCTCCCTTGTGAGGAAAATTAGCACTTTTTCCAGACAACTGGCACATCATCACAAAAGACAAATGGGTCCTAAACATTGTCTCACAAGGATACATATTCCACTTTCATACCTTGCCAAGGATAAAAGGAATGCCAAACCTGCCACCAAATCAATGGGCAGAGGCACAAAAACAAATTACAGCTCTCATGGACATGAGAGCCATTCAACAGGTGCCTACACAGGAGCAAGGACAAGGATTTTAGTCAAGACTGTTTCTAGTCCCCAGAAAGGACAAAGCATGGAGACCCATTCTGGATCTTTCAGTTCTGAACACCTATCTGCAAGTACCAAAATTCAAGATGCTAACACTGCAGCAGCTTCTTCCCATGCTGGGCAAGAAGGCTTGGCTAGTAACGTTGGACCTCAAGGAGGCATACCTGCATGTCCCTATCCGACAAAATTGCAGAAGATACCTCCACTTCATTGCAGGTTCAACCCATTATCAATTCTCTGCACTGCCCTTTGGCTTATCTACTGTGCCCAGGGTCTTCACAAAATGCCTGGCACCAGTAATTGCATACTGCAGACAAAGAGGAATTCAAATATACCCATACCTGGACGACTGCCTTATTCAAGCAGAAAGCAAGGACATTCTTTTAAAACATCTGGCATTTGTCAAACACCTTCTAAGTTACCTTGGGTACACAGTAAACGAAAAGAAATCAAAACTAGTGCCCTCACAAAACATAATATTCCTGGGTGCCAGCTTGAATACAATGGCCCAGATGGCTTATCTCACACCAGACAAACAACTACAGCTGACTCAATACTTCAGAATAATGGCAACAAAGACCCAACTCCCTGCAAAAAAATTCTGCTGGCCTTGGGATTGATGGCATCTTGCATTCTACTAATACCATTTGCAAAACTGCATATGAGGAAATTACAATGGTACCTGAAAAACGTATGGACTCAATATAGCCACAGCTTGGAAACAATGATACCACTCATTCCCTGCCTTCAACGGGAGTTTCTATGGTGGGCACAGGCATGTCACCTCAACAAGGGTCAGCCTTTCACATTACCCACAGCCAGGCAAACTATGACAACAGATGTATCGGACTATGCCTGGGGAGCACACATGGCAGGACAGTGCATTCAGGGCAAATGGACTACAGATGCATCTGCATATCAATCAAAAGGAAATGCTAGCAGTACAGAATGCCCTAACAGCTTTCAAGGACCTCTTACACCCAGGACAACTAATAGTAAAGACGGACAATATCACAGTAATGTGGTACATCAACAAGCAAGGGGGCACACATTCCTACCCTCTATGCAGACAAGCAATGACCTTGTGGAACACAGCACTGTCTTACCAAGTTCAACTACAAGCACAATTCCTGCCAGGAAAGAAAAACACATTGGCAGACGACCTAAGCAGAAACGTCATGGATCCCCATGAGTGGAAACTGGATCCACAAATATTTGCAATGATAACTCAAAAATGGGGATGCCCAGACATAAATCTGTTTGCCAACCCCCAAAACTACCAACTACAAAAATTTTGTACAAGGACATTCCACCCACAAGCTTGGAAAGTGGACGCCCTCTCATTCAGTTGGAAAACAATTAACAGTGTATGCCTTTCCTCCACTACATCTTCTAGCAAAGGTGCTGCAGACAGTCAGATTGGAGAGGCCTCAAATGATGCTCATTGCACCAGACTGGCCACGCCAGCACTGGTACCCAATTCTAAAGAACGTGGCCCAAGATCCACCATGGATTTTACCACAAATTTCTCACCTGCTCACCCAGCGAGGCAGTCAAATTCTACACAGCCAGCTCAAGACTTTAAATCTGGCTGCATGGCAAATTACCTAAACAATCAAAACAACACCTCTATCCAGAGCTGTTATGGATGTCATTCTGGAGGCCAGGAGGCCCAGCACCAGGAAAACCTTTTCAGGCAAATGGAAAAGATTTTGCGCCTGGAACCAGGCTAAAGGCCAAAATCCCCTTGATCCAAACATGCCTCAGATGCTACAATATTTAACTGAGATGTTGCACAACGGACTTTCCTTTTCATCTATTAAGATCTACGCCTAAGTAATTTCAGCTCATTACAACACGGATCGTCCTTTATTTTCACATCCACTCCTAAGACAGTACCTCAGAGGCGCTAAGAACATAAGACCGCCCAGGAGAGCACCACCTCCTACTTGGGATCTCAACTTTGTTCTGGAAAAACTTACACTGCCACCCTTTGAACTGGCTTTCTCTGCTGATTTACAGTTTCTTTCATGGAAAACTGCCCTGCTGCTAGAAATAACTTCAGCTAGAAGAGTCTCAGAGCTACAGGCACTAATGGCAGTGGAGCCTTTCCTCATTTTTCATCAAGACAGAGTCTCTCTGCGAACTAACCCTTCCTTTATGCCAAAGGTGGTTTCCAGTGTGGCCCTAAACCAAACCATTCATTTGCCCACCTTTTTCCCAAATCCCCAGAACAAAGGAGAAAGACTCCTGCACTCTTTGGACATTCACAGACAATTACGTTACTACTTGGATAAAACTAAGGTTTCAGAAACTCTGACCAGCTCTTTGCAGCCTATGCTGCAGGATCACGAGGAAAAGCTATCTCAAAACAGACCATTTCTAAATGGATAGGACATTGCATACGTTTCTGCTACACGCATCATGGGAAACCGGTACCTGCTAGCATTAGGCCCCACTCCACCAGGGCTACAGCTACATCAACAGCCTTTCTAAGGGGGGTGCCAACCAAGGATATTCTGGAAGCTGCAACTTGGAGTTCAGTGCACACCTTCACTAAACACTATCACTTACCTCTATATTCTAAGACTAGAGCTGGCTTTGCCACTGCAGTTTTGCAGGGCCTACTAGCTTCTTCTAACCCTGTTTAACTCCACCACCCATCCTTAGCTTTGGGATTCTACACAAGTGTGATGACTGCAGCAAGGTAACATGATGAGCATAGTACAGTTTTGTATCTACCATAAATGTAGATGTTCGAGTGTTCACCCTGCTGCAGTCCAGGTTACCCTCCCTCCTTCCCTTCTGAACTAGCTGGACTTATCCATTCCTTTCTATCCTGTACAACAATATTTTTATATAGCAACATGTATTGCCTACCTATTGGGGGCACCTGACATCTGGGGCAAGAAAAACTGAAGAAAATGGCGTCGGATGCCTCTTATATACCCCTGGTGCGCAGACACCAGGGAGGAAGCGACAGCAACCGACGCCGGACCAAGACTTTGCAAATAAGGCCGACTGCGGGACCGCCTGACGGCAGGATAACCCAAGTGTGATGACTGCAGCAGGGTGAACACTCGAACATCTACATTTATGGTAGGTACAAAACTGTACTTTTCATATGTTAAAGTATCAGCAGCATGTTATTGGATTGCTTAAACAGAAAATTATGTTGATTCCTGATTGTGCTGAAAATAAGGATTTACAGGATTTACTGCATTCAGCTGAACAAGTTGGAAAACATACTTTGCAATGCAGGGCTGCAGTAACTGGGTCTGTACTTAGAAGGCATGCTTGGCTTAAGGAGCAGTCCTTGCCAGGTCATGTTAAAGCGAAATTACTGGATGCTCCCTTAAACCAGGACCGCCTGTTTGGCAACAAGGCAGAAGAAGTTCTTAAAAAGATGGAGGAAAAAGCTAAATCTATGCAGACTGTTAAAGATTTTTTACAAGTACAACCTCCAAGGTTTAGTAGGCATTGGCCTTCCAAGAATTGGTCCTTTTCTACCTCTTCCAGACCTTCTCAGTCCAAACCCAGATCCAGCAGAGCTCACAGGCTTCAGTCCCAGGATATGCACAGGACTAAGCAGTGTGGGGCCTCCACTTCCAAGTTTGCAAGTAATATAACCCCCCCCATGGTAGACTGTCTCAATGACTTCTTTTTAAAACTTCCAAGCACTTCTCAACTGACTGCCCTTTGAAGGGAAATATTGCTCTTCATGCAAAGAACTGGGAAGTCATTACCCAGGGCAAATGGGTTTTAAATATAGTGTCCCAGGGATACAGATTTCACTTCCACATGTTACCAACACCAAGCGGGTGGCCAGATCTACCCCCAAATCAGTGGGCAGAGGCCAAAAAGCAAGTACTTTCTCTCTTAAGCACGGGGGCTATTCAGTTGGTACCAGAAGAGGAAAAGGGACAAGGTTTCTACTTGAGACTTTTTCTGGTACCCAGAAAGGGCAATTCATGGCATCCTATCCTGAACCTGTCTACTCTAAACACCTTTTTGGTGATTCCAAAATTCAAGATGCTGAATCTTCACCAGTTGCTCCCTATGCTAAGCAAAGACACCTGGTTGATAATACTAGATATAAAGGAAGCATACCTGCACATCCCAGTCAGGGAATCTTGCAGAAGATACCTACGCTTCAGTGCAGACTACACGCACGATCAGTTTTCTGCACTGCCCTTTGGCTTATTCATAGTTTATGGCCTCCTGCATTCTTCTAATTCCATATGCAAAACTGCATATGGTGAAACTACAATGGTATCTAAAAAACCTATGGTGTCAACATTCTCAGGATCTAGAAGCAATGATTCCTATCATACCTTGCTTACGCCTAGAGTTCCTTTGGTGGACAGAGGCCTGCCACCAAAACAAGGGACTACCATTCACACTACCCCCTGCCGCCCAAACCCTAACAACAGATGCATCAGACTATGCATGGGGGGGCTCACCTGGCAGGGAAGTGCATTCAAGGCAAATGGAACTTAATGCACCTGCATATCAATCAAAAAGAAATGTTAGCTGTACAGAATGCTCTGACAGCCTTCAAGGACCACATTCTTCCAGGACAATTAATGGTAAAGACGGACAACACCACTGTTATGTGGTACATAAACAAGCAGGGGGGTACACTTTCTTACCCCCTCTGCAGACTAGCCATGGCATTGTGGAACACAGCCCTGAGCTACCAAGTGCATCTATAAGGTCAATTCCTGCCAGGAAGACTAAACACACTGGCAGACAGACTAAGCAGAAACCTCATGGACCCACACGAGTGGAAACTGGAACCAAGGATTTTCAACATGTTGGCAAGCAAATGGGGGTGCCCAGATCTAGACCTGTTTGCCTCCCCCCAGAACTATCAATTGGACAAATTTTGCACAAGGACTCCCCACAAACAAGCTTGTAAAGTGGATGCTTTGTCCTTCAGTTGGAAAAAAAACTGTCAGTTTATGCCTTTCCTCCTCTGCCTCTGCTCTCCAAAGTACTACTAAAGACCAAACACGACAAACCAAGGACAATTTTGATTGCACCAGACTGGCCACAGTAACACTGGTACCCCCCTTGCACAGTGTATCACTGTCTGCCCCATGGCACCTGCCTCAGACTCCTACCCTATTGTCTCAGCAGGAGAACTGGATTCTGCATCCTCAGCTTCACACATTGAACCTAGCAGCCTGGCTAATTACCTAATCTCTCCTTTACCATCCCTCAGTAAACCAGTGATGGATATCATTTTAGAGGCAAGGAGACGTAGTACTAGAAAATCTTATGCTGAAAAATGGAAAAGATTCTGTGCCTGGAACCAATCTCAAGGGATGAGCACAGCAGTGCCCAATTTACCTCAGATTTTACAATACTTAACTGAGATGCTTCACAAGGGCCTGTTTTTCTCCTCCATCAAAATCCATGCCTCAGCCATTTCAGCTCATTATAACACAGAACCTCCCTCTTCTCTTATCCACTGCTCAAGCAGTTCCTCAGAGGGGCCAAAATTTTACGACCACCCAGGAGAGCTCCAACCCCAGCCTGGGACCTTAACTTTGTATTGGAGAAACTCACTCTTCCTCCTTTCGAGTCAACTGCTACTGCAGACTTAAAATTCCTTTCTTGGAAAACAGCTTTCCTTTTAGCAATCACTTCAGCAAGAAGGGTATCTGAATTACAGGCCCTTATGGCAGTGGAGCCTTTCATCATCTTTCATGCAGACAAGGTGTCCCTCAGGGCCAGTCCCTCGTTCATGCCCAAGGTGGAATCCAGTGTGTCCCTTAATCAGTCCATTCATTTGCCAACCTTCTTTCCTAATCCACAGAACAAAGGGGAATGGATACTGCACTCCTTAGATGTGCACAGACAATTTAGATTCTACTTGGACAGGACTAAACCTCAAAGGAAATCTGAACAACTGCTGGTGGGATTTGCTGCAGGGCAGAGGGGGAGGCTATTTCAAAGCAAACCAATTCAAAATGGATAGGCCATTGCATTCATTTCTGCTACAAGCACCATGGGAAAGCTATCCCACAGGGGATCAGCCCCCACTCAACCAGGGCTGCATCTACCTCTACAGCCTTTCTCAGAGACGTCCCTACCAAGGACATATTAAAAGCTGCTAACTGGAGTTACTTTCACCAAGCATTACCATCTGCCAATTTTCTCTAAATCCAGAGCTGGCTTTGCCACTGTAGTCTTGCAGGGCCTTATAGCTGGTCCTAATGCTATCTAAATTCCTCCTCCCATCCTTAGCTTTGGGAGTCTACCCAAATGTGATGACTGCAACAGTGAAACACGAAGAACATAGTACAGTTGTGTACACTTGCTATAAATGTAGATATTCAAGTGTATTCTCACTGTTGCAGTCCTGGTTACCCTCCCTCCAGCCCCCTTACTTCTTTTGGCTATACCTCTACTCTCCTTTACTATGCTCAAAAAGCTTTTTGGTGTATTTGCTTTTTTGTTGGAGGTATATCCTTGTTTATAGTTTTAATCGTTTCCCATTGGGGGCACCTGACATCTGGGGCAATAAAAACTGATGTAAATGGCATTGGCTGCATGTATTACACCCCTGACGACCTGATGTCATGGAAGAAAGGACAGCAACCAACGCAGGACCCAATACTTTGTTAATCAGGCCAACTGAGGGCTACTGCAAACAGATAACCCAAATGTGATGACTGCAACAGTGAGTACACTTGAACATCTACTTTTATAGTAAGTGTACACAACTGTACTTTTAAAAGTGGGCTTACTTATGCAACCAGCTTATTGTATGTTTTTTTTTATTTTTTATACTTTTTCTCCTAACAGATTTGTTTTTTTTTTCAATTCAATTGTACAGGTTATAGGTCACATTAAAGGTGGGAAAAGTTTTGAAATGATTTATTGTGGTCTCATTTTTTTATATCACAAAATCCTGGCATTTTAACAGGGGTGTGTACAATTTTTGTATTCACTGAATATATATATATATATATATATATATATATATATATATATATATATATATATATATATATATATATATATATATATATATATATATATATATATATATACATACAGTGACTCAGCAGTGCAAAAGTGACTGGAATTAACCTGCTCCTTTCTGAAATGCCGGACACCCAAAAGCAGTTGCTGTTTGAAAGGTGACTCTCTGCAACCCTTAGGAGTGAATGTACATTAAATCGGCTTGCACTTTTCTGTTTGATTTTTGGTCATCAGGTTAAGATTTAGTAATTGGAAAGCTTCAGGAAGTCAGTATGAATAATGTACTATTTTGTATATACTTATAGAGAGCCACTGGTAAATTCCTGCTTCTGTGTTTTTTGCATAGATGCAATGTTTTTCTCAAAAAACTTGTTCTAACTTTGTCATTTTTGCTTTTTCACCTACTTCAGCCAGTCGATTCTCTTTGTAATGTATGCAGTGCTTTTTTAAAATTTGCCATGGCATCAAAGATATTAGTGTCTACAAGAAGTAAGCATTTTAAAGTATTGCTATTACTGCTTGCAGTTAGTTGCTATCCTGTTAATTGTTATGTCTGTTGGTTGAATGTTGTCTGCCTTGTCCGAGCAGAGTACTAAGGCCAAGCAGTTCTTAAATGAAACCTATTCTTTTAGTGATTTTTCCCTGAAAGTACAGTACACAGTGTCACAACTCCACTATAACCATCCTCATGCTTCAAATCACAGTTCCAATGAAAGAAGAACAATTTGAGAGTAGCTCTTATTACTACAGAAAAGCTGTACATAACAGACATCTTTTCCATATCATGAGGTAGAAAGGAGGATGTCACAGTTTCAAACCATGTACAAACGTACTACAGTAGACTCCCTCTTATCTGGCCTCTCTTAAACCAGCCATCAAATTTCTGCCGTAGTCTTAGCAAAAGACAACAGCTACAGTTATCCCACTCCACAAGGAGGGATCCACCTTAAGGCCTAAAGCAGATGCCCTATGCTGACCATCTAAAAAACCTCCAGCTATACTCTGTTGCATATTGTCTACTCAGAGGCGATCTCTGCTTAACATACAAGGCCATGTCAAACCCTGAGCTGTTGGACATGCTCCACTTAAAGAAATCCCAATCCCTCAGAACCACACGCTCCAGGGATCTAAACCTTGTCATCATAATGAACAAAACATGCTGGAGGGATAGGTTCCTGACCCAAAGACTCCCCATACTGTGGAATAGACTTGCCCATACATGTCAAGCAGGGCGCCTCCTTGGCCCTCTTCAAAAGGAACCTTGATGATTGGATGGGAGATAGGAAATTCACCCCGGGGATCACGTCAGTCACCCTGTTAAACAGGGGTACAGGGAAGTAAATATTGTGGTAAGAAATATCCAGGGAATTGTTATGGCTAGGCTTGTATAGGCCCTAGGGCCGATAGCCTAGTACCAACCTATGAACCTATAAGAATAACACGTCTGCCTCCTCTGGGCTAAATAATGACAGACATTTCAGTTTTAGACTTCATATTCATTAGGAAAATGCATAATAACACAAATCCTGTTATTCTAGCTGATTTATAACCTATAAATATTATTTTGTATGCTTTTTTCTGATTAACCAGCCATACATTTATCTAACATAAGGTCCGGTCCCAGCGAGACTGGATAAGAGGGAGTCTACTGTACAGAATTAAATGCTGTTTTTTTGAATTATTTTAAAGTACTGTATGTTATTTTTATGTGCTGAAAAGTAGAATGTTGCCACTCCTGTCAAGTAATTACTACAAGACTAAATGCCGCTTTCTGGAATTGGGTTAAAACACACGTGTGTGCGCGCACGCACACACACACACACACACACACACACACACACACACACACACACGAGCACATCTGATCTGCAGTTACATGCACATCCATCCATAACCCCTCTTCCCTTTTTTGCAGGTGGGGTTGGGATGTCACTTCAACAGTGACAGTCATCTGGAGCCAAGGTTTACACTGCCCGGTGGCTAGCCCAGCTGTGGTAGTTTATTCACACACCACATACACCTGTGGCCAATGTAGAGTATCTGATCCACCTGTTGCATGTTCTTGGAATGTGGGAGGAAACCAGAGCACCCGGAGGAAACCTACACAAACACAGGAAGGACATTCAGACTCCACACAGAAAGGCTCCCCAGCCAAGAATCGAACCAGGAAATCTCTTACTTATTCCCTGAAAAGATGTCTGGTGGTGTCTAAAAATAAAGTATTTGAAATGTTCCGCTGTAAGTAGACAAGGACAGAAACTTTTTTTTAAGAAAAAGCAAAGAAACAAATAAAAGCATCCTGAAAAAAACTACGTTAAAATGAGCAAATGCAGTTATCTCCTGCAGGGTGGACATTATTGAGAAAAAAAAATGGACCTTTCTGGGTTAGGAGATATTGGGTCTCATAGCCGCGGTCCTTTATTTTCCCAGACTTCTCAATCTGTTAAGCATTATTGCTTTCATAGTTAGCCATTGGGTGGGTTCCTGCTTCTGTATTCTGAATGTAGAGTTATGAATGGCTTTTGAAAGAAACTTCTTGCTGTTATTTACTTCTTGCAATTACTTAGCCACTTGCATGGCAGTGTAATTGCCTAAGTTAAATAAACAATATTATTTTAAACCTGGCATAGCCAGGAAAGTCATTAGTGTCGAAATAAAATGTTATTTTTAAAGTGGCAAAAGTTACCATTTCACTATTGTTATGCCTGTGGGGCTGTATGCTAGTTCATGTTTTCAAAGCAAAGCACTAGTGAAGAAACATTATAAAAGTTTGGTCTTCTAAGTTTTGTGTATCCTTGTGAATGCTGAATTTTGTACTGTTCTGTATAGTGTATCTGCTGTACCCATTTTAATATCGTAATGCTTGTGCAGTGCATCATCTGTGCAGGCTGTGTGCCTGAGGAAATCGGACTTTGGAACTCAATAGGTGTACATCAGCTCAGCTATATCATATCTGTGCATGTTGTTTCTTACGTTTCTAAAAAATGTATAGCTGACTATTTATCTGTGTATAAATAAACATGAAAATGTTAACATGGGGAAGAGTGTGTCCTATAAAGTATAGGCCTGTCTGTTTTGTGTGCAGTCATTTAGTGGGTTGCTGCCTTTAGTGACTGTGTAATTGTTCTTGTGCCTGCTTTTTCTTCTGTACTCGTAGTACTAGCCATGTGATGTGCTGTCTTGTCTGACCCCAAAATTGTTCCAGCTTTGTATGTCAGGCATACATTCTTAACTACACTATATTATTAGCAAGCAGCATACGACTTCCATCTGTAATATATTTTCAGCTTAATAAGCTGTTAACCTTGTGCAGCAGGCTTTTCCCTTAGCAACCCTCACTCTGGCACTACCCCAGGCCCTTGTCCTAGGTGCACATCAGCTTCTCCTCCACTTGTATGTTATAAATTCTGACTGTTTGTAATGTGCCTAACCAGGGCAGGACTTTCCCTTATGGTGTCTGCAGCTTAAATGACCATCAGAATGTGTCTGGAGATAGTTCATGGAAGCAGATGGAAAGAAAAAAGAATGTTTTTATAGCAAAAGATCAAATGTATAATGTAGTGGAATGCTGGGGGAGAAGCTCCTCCTTTTTGGTGGTGTTGTACCATACCTATGACCACAGCAGTACAAGCATCTTGACACCATCCCTCCCATAGATTGTCACTGTGCTGTTAAAATCTCAATCCCAACATGAATTATGGTATTGTATAAAAAAACTCCTATCACTGAGGCAGTGGCACTGTATCATGTAAAAGTCTTGCCAAATATATTATTTTTATGTAAAGTGTTAACACAGACATTGTTATAATGTGTTCACTGTAATCTTATGTAAAATGTTTTGCTTGTGAGGCTTAAAATCTACCTATGCATGCAAAACATTTTGGAGATTTCTCCCTGGGCCTCTGCTGAATACGGGTCATGTGACCCAGTTGGACTATCCCAGTTAACAAATCTCAAATAAATAGAAGTAGAGGTTCCTGAAGAGGAGTTCAAGAGCCATTGGAGGAAGGCAGACTATTGGCAGATGACGCAATACATACCAGGAGAACACAATTTTATAGTAATCTTAGCTGTTAAGTTTTTCTGTTTTTATAACGCAACAGTTTGGTTACACAGGAGTGAGAGAATGTGTGTTACTGCTGGCATGTCTTTTATGGTCAATGTCTGTCTTTCCAAGTATGTGGAGCTCTATCAGGCTAGTGCAGTGGCACAGAACTTCCTTGTGAGGTCCTGCATAGCATGTAGCATATTGTCTTTGAAAGCCCCTGAGTGGCAGAGTGACATTGCCCTTATCTCATGCCACCTACAATATGCATCTCATGACTACTTCCATTTTCATCTGGTTATGCTAAGGGCTTTTTTCTCAAGACACTGTCATTTATTTGCATCCATTTTTGTTAGATGTAGAATTAGCAAAGTAGTTTACACTTGCCATGTTGGAAATGCAGAATCAGTTTTATGTGCAGTTGTCCTATCTCGCCCTCATTCTTGACTGATGGGTTCGGAACCGGACGTTGTTCATCGTGTTTCACTGTTGCAGTGAAAACTCTTGGGTTATCCTGCTGGCAGGCTACCCGCAGTCGGCCAGAATTCCAAAGTCTAGGTCCGGCGTCGGTTGCTGTCGCCTCTTCCCTGATGTCAGTGCGCCAGGGGTATAAAAGATGCAGCTGACGCCATTTTCTTCAGTCTTTCTTGCCGCGTGGTGCCCGAAGCAAAAGCAGTTTGCAAGTGCCGGTCGGCCGACTCCTGAGATTTTCAAAGCTGAATTTCAGAACCGAAGTCTTCATTAAAGCCAAGTACCCCATTGGGGAAACTTTTTTCTTGCTCCAGACCGATGTCAGAAAAAGTTAACAATTGTATTTCTTGTGGGAAGCAAATACCTCATAAGGATTTTCACTCTTACTGTATTCCTTGCCTAGACCCTGATCACAACGTTGCTAGCTGTCAGTTTTGTGCTAGATTCAACCAATGCACTATCAAGCGTCAGTTCGATTTTGCATTTCATTATTTTGGCCGACGATTTAATTACATAATGCTGGAGGAACAGCCGACAACCGGAGTTCACAAAAAACACAAGGACAAGGATAGGCATCCGAGGTCCAAAACCGATGACAAAGCCTCTTTTAGGCCAGTCACCGGTTTTCAGTGAGGTGCTTTTGCAGCCCCTGGCGCCTGCTACCGACTCCCACGTGGAGCTGACTGGGCCTCTGGAAACTCAAGGTATTGGACACACTGAAATCAATCCCTCAGATTGGTCCGGAGCCGCTGAGCAGGCATCGGCTTCTGAAGGTGTCTTCAGACCTACACAACTATATATTAAGCCATCCTCAGTTTCAAAGACTAAAGCAGCTCTAAAGACAAATAAACAAGTACAGCATTCTCTTGTTACAGGCCACCCTCTCAAACTCAGGAACCTCACATGGCCTTCCTGAAAACATTGGAGGGGATAAATGTATCTCCAAACACCATCATACTAGGTGACTTCAACTACCCTAATATAGACTGGGAACACTACTCAAGCCCGAACACTCTAACCCAAAGATTCCTGGAGTTCATAAACTCAAATGCCGTGGAACAACTAGTCACCATCCCCACAAGAGGAGAAAACATACTTGATCTCATCATCACGAACATGGGATAAAAATGTTCAACACCGGAAGTATACCCCTCACTAGTGAGATCAGATCATAAACTAATCTCGCTGGAGGTCCTCATCCCGCCCCCACCTGAAACAAAAAAGACCACAGTGAAAAACTTCTCAAAAGCCGATTTCACACTTCTAAAAACTAGTGTGGTCTCCTTTAAGGCCCCTGAGCCAGTGGTAAACATTACTCAAACCGCTGAATCACTTACAAATGCCTTCTACCAGCACCTACAGGACTGCATGGAGCAGGCAATCCCAAACAAAACTAAGACTCTCTGTACCAAAGGCAAGCGTCCAGTCTGGTGGACCCCAGCCATAAACAAGCTCTACAACAAAAGGAGGAAGCTACTACAAGATAGAGCAAAATCCTTGAAAGGTAAGACACCTTTGATCATTATAAGTAAAAACTAAGAGCTCTCATAAAATCATCCAAGGCAAATTTTGAGAGAAAAATCGCCAAGGACTCTAAAGAGAATCATAAGGCCTTCTTTAGCTATGTTAGAAACCTAGGAGGAAACTCCCAGATATGCTCAGAATTAGTTCAAAATGATGTGAAAATTACTGAACCTACACACATTGCCAACATACTGGCTGACAGGTTCAGTGCAAACTTCTCCCCCCCAAAAGGAGAGATATCTATTCCAGAGGATTGTAGCCCCCAAACATCTCCAACGCCCAGGTGAGAACTGCCCTCACTAAGGCAAAAAACACAGCATCCATGGGACTGGATGGTGTCCCTGGCTGTGTGCTTCACGAACTCAACGAGGAATTAAACCCACAGTTAGGACAGCTGTTTAATCTTAGCCTCACCTCAGGATACGCACTCAAGGAGTGGCGCACGCACTGTGGTCCCACTTCATAAGGGCAGTGCCTCCACAGACCCTGGAAATTACTGCCCCATTAGCTTGACAAGCCTTATCTGCAAAGCCATGGAGAGGATCATAATGGAACTCATAAATAAAGACATAGGGAACTTGCAGACTTTGGATCCAACCCAGTTTGGCTTTGTCAAAGGCAGATCCTGCCTCTTAAACTTGGTTGACTTTTTCGAGACTGTCACCAAGGCCATTGATGAGGAAAGGCAGTCCATACAGCCTACCTCGACCTGGCAAAGGCCTTCACACAATACCCCACTCAGGTATCATCGAAAAACTCATCAGCTTGAATGTAAACCCATACATCACAAGATGGGTTGCAAACTGGCTAAGAGACAGAACCCACAGGGTCAGAGTTGCTGGAGCCATGTCAGACTCAAAGCCTGTCACAAGTGGTGTCCCACAGGGCTCAGTCCTGGGTCCACTCTTGTTCGGCATCTACTTTTCTGAAGTACAAGCAAACACAGGAGGGTTATGGCTGACAAAGTTTGCAGATGACTGCAAACTGGGTGCCATAGTCGAAAACACATCTGACACAGATATCCTCCAGAAGGGCCTCACAGAAACGGATAACTGGTGCCAGAGCCATGGCCTGAAGTTAAACGCCAAAAATGCATAGTCATACCCTTCGGGAAAAACAAGGTTACCCCTAGCTACCATATAGATGGCAATCCACTGAGCACAGAAAAGTCATCAGGGATCTGGGGACCCAGGTTGACAGTAGCCTTCGCTTGACACTCATGTTGCTAAAGTAGTTAGGAAAACCTTCTATATCGCCCACCTGATCATGAAGGGATTCACATCTAGATCAAGGGAGGTCATCGTCCCCTGTACTCATCACTCATTAGACCTATGATTGAGTACAATGCCCCATTCGGAATGTATCTGACCAGACACCTGCTGCAGCTTGAAAGGCCCCAAAAGTTCCTCACCAAAAGGATAAAGGGTCTCAAAAATATGTCTTATGCTGCCCGACTGAAAGAACTCCAGCTCTATTCAGTCTCATACCGCTTGCTCAGGGGTGACCTGTGCCTGACATATAAGGCCATGTCAAACCCAGATTTGATGAATATGCTTCACCTCAAAAAATCTAGATCCTCAGAACCACAAGGGCGGGAGACTTAAACCTTGACACGGTTATAAATAGAACGTGCTGGAGGGACAGATTCATCACCCAGAGACTCCCTATGCTGTGGAACAAAATCCCGGTACATGTGAGGCAGAGCACCTCTCTGGCCTTGTTCAAGAGGAATCTTGACCAATGGATGGGAGATTGCAGATATACCCCAGGGATTACTTCAGTGTCACTGCTTGACAGAGGCACAGCAAAATGATAGGCATAGTTTTTATTCAAACTAAAGGGGTGGCGAAAGCCACATAACTATGGGCTAGGCTTATAAATGCCCTTGGGCAGATAGCCTAGTATGAACCTATGAACCTATTCAGACTTCCATGCCTAAAAAACAGATGCTCAAAATGGCCGAATACCTAATTACTTTGATCAGGGGCTCCCATCCCCCTCCTGATAAGAGGCCTAGGCAAGAGACAGAGTATGATTCTTCTGATCAGGTATCTATTTCCTCTGATTCCTCTTCTGAACAGGATTACTCCATGCTTCCCTATGAGGATTCTGATGCTGAAGAATCCATTCCTTCAGCCTCTCCTCCTGAGGACTATTCTTTTGGGGAAACGCTGCATACAATGAGGGAGCATTTCCACTGGGAGAGTCAAGAATATTCTGAGTCTGAGAAAAGGCTCAGAGACTTCCTGCTTCTTCCTCAGCACAGACCCCTTGCCATTCCACCTGTTCTAGACATTGTAGATAATGCATTTTCAGAGTCCGGACTGTCCCCTGACTCTTTACCCCCTGCACTTGCTAAGCCAGACAGATACTACAGGGTTCTGGATTCTCATAAATTCCTATATAAAATCCCGCTGCTGACCCAGAAACTATATCTCAGGGTCCCAAGGGGGTTAAGGCTTCTACTGCAAAAAACCCTGTCCCCTCTTGATAGGGATTCTAGGGCTCTAGACAGATGGGGGAAAAAGTATACATGTCTGCCATCCTGGCTGTAAGGGCTTTAAATTGTCAATTTCATATGCTTAAATATCAGCAATATTTAATGTCATTGCTTAAGCAGAAAATGTTGACAAGTACTGAATGTTCAGAGAACAAGGAATTGCAGGATTTATTGCATGCAACTGAACAAGTGGGAAAGCATACTTTGCAGTGTGGTTATGATTCACTGGAGGCCTCTTGCAGGGCCGCTGTTACAGGTTTTGTTATTAGAAGGCATGCTTGGTTAAAGAAACAAAATCTGCATGATCATGATACAGCAGAATTATTAGTTGCACCATTACAGCATGATACTTTGTTTGGTACTAAAGCAGAAGAGGTGTTGAAAAAAATGGAGGATAAAGCAAAATCCATGCAGACAGTCAAGGATTTCTTACAGGTACAGCCACCCAGGTTTAGCAGGAACTGGCCTTCTAAAAATTGGTCCTTTCCAGTCTCAGACAGACCACAAAGAGGCAGATACAGGCGTCCCAGAGGCAGATCTCAGCCCCAAGGCTCATACAGGCCTAAACATTGGGGTGCTCCTACTTCCAAAAGCGGAGAAGACAAATCACAGCCTTACAGGAAACAGTCCCAATGACTTTCCTCTACCAGTTCCAAGCAGTTTTCTTTTGACAGCCCCCTTAGGGGGAAAACTAGCACTTTTTTCATCAAATTGGCAAATGGTTACCCAAGACAAATGGGTTCTGAACATAGTGTCCCAAGGCTACAGGTTCCATTTTCACACTTTATCAAGGTCAAAGGGCATGTCAGACCTGCCACACAATCAATCGGCAGAGGCACAAAAACAAATTACAGCCCTCATGGACATGAGGGCCATTCAGCAAGTACCACAACAAGAACAAGGGCAAGGATTTTACTCCAGACTTTTCCTAGTACCCAGGAAGGACAAAACCTGGAGACCAATTCTGGACCTGTCTACACTAAATACATTTCTGGAAGTTCCAAAATTCAAGATGTTGACTTCAGCAGCTACTACCCATGCTGGGCAAGAGGGCTTGGCTAGTAACTCTGGACCTCAAAGAGGCATACCTGCATGTCCCAATCAGACAATCTTGCAGAAGATACCTCAGATTCATAGCTGGCTCAATGCATTACCAATTCTCTGCACTGCCCTTTGGCTTACCTACTGCGCCCAGGGTCTTTACAAAATGCCTGGCACCAGTAATTGCGTTTTGCAGACAAAAAGGAATTCAAATATATCCCTACTTGGACGACTGCCTAATTCAAGCAGAGAACAAAGACACTCTCCTAAAGCATCTGGCATTTGTAACAAGATTACTAATTGGCCTAGGGTACACAGTAAACGAAAGGAAATCAAAACTAGTGCCCTCTCAAGAGATAATATTCCTGGGTGCAAGCTTAAATTCAACTGCCCAGATGGCTTATCTCACGCCAGACAAGCAAAAACTACTGACTACTTACTTCAAGAAATTGGCAACCAGTACCCACTTATCTGCAAGGAAAATCCTGCAAGCCTTGGGTTTCATGGCATCCTGCATTCTACTAATTCCATATGCCAGACTGCATATGAGGAAGCTACAATGGTATCTGAAAAGTGTTTGGACTCAACATTGCCACAGCCTGGAGACAGTAATTTCACTCATTCCCTGGCTACAACAGGAGTTTCGATGGTGGGCAGAAGCCTATCACCACAACAAGGGTCTGCCATTCAGTTTACCCACAGCCAGACAGACACCGACAACGGATGCATCAGATTATGCCTGGGGGGCCCATATGGCAGGAAAATGTATCAAGGGCACATGGCCTGCAAACCAGGTGCATCTTCACATCAATCAAAAAGAGATGCTAGCTGTTCAAAATGCCCTGACAGCTTTCAAGGACCTACTTCATCCAGGACAATTACTGATAAAGACAGACAACACCATGGTCATGTGGTACATAAACATGCAGGGAGGTACTCATTCCTACCCCCTCTGCAGACAAGCAATGACCTTATGGGACACAGCATTGGCCTTACAAGTTCACCTGCAAGCACAATTCCTGCCAGGAAAAACAAATACTCTGGCAGACGAACTAAGCAGAAACCTCATGGATCCCCACAAATGGAAACTGGATCCACAAATCTTCAGGATGATAATAAGGAAATGGGATGCCCAGACATAGTTATCTTTGTCTCCCCTCACAACTGTCAACTGCAGAGATTTTGCACAAGGATTCACCACAAGCAAGCATGGAAAGTGGACGCCCTATCATTCAGCTGGAAAAATCTAACAGTATATGCTTTTCCCCCACTACCTCTCCTTCCCAGAGTACTCCTAAAGGTCAGACAAGAGAAGCCAAAAATGATTCTGATTGCACCAGACTGGCCACGCCAGCACTGGTACCCAATCCTAAAGAGCTTGTCTCAAGGTCCAGCATGGATATTGCCTCAAACTTCTCATTTGCTGACCCAACAAAACAATCAGATCCTGCACAGCCAACTCAGGACCTTAAATCTGGCAGCATGGCGGATAATGTAGACATTCAGAACACTCCTCTTTCAAAAGCTGTTATGGATGTTATCTTGGAGGCCCAGTACCAGAAAATCTTATGGAGAAAAATAGAAGATATTCTGTGCTTGGAACCAGGAACAAGGCATTGACACGTCTGTACCAAACATTCCTCAGATTTTACAATACCTAACTGAGATGCTGAATAAAGGCCTTTCCTTCTCATCAATTAAGATTCATGCCTCTGCCATTTCTGCACATTACAATACGGAACCACCTATTTTTTCTGATCCTTTAATAAGGCAATACCTCAGAGGGGCCAAAAACATTAGGCCTCCAAGGAGAGCACCAATTCCGGCATGGGACCTCAATTTTGTTTTGGAAAAACTCACACTGCCTCCTTTTGAGCCAGCATCAACAGCGGATATTAAATTCTTATCCTGGAAAACAGCTCTGCTCCTAGCCATAACCTCTGCAAGGCGAGTCTCGGAGTTACAAGCACTCATGGCTGTGGAATCTTTCATCATTTTTCATCCAGACAGGGTTTCTCTGAGGACAAACCCTACATTTATGCCTAAGGTGGTGTCCAGTGTGGCCCTCAATCAAACCATTCACTTGCCTACCTTTTACCCAAATCCACAGAATAAGGGTGAGAAAATTCTACATACCTTGGACATACACAGGCAGTTATGCTTCTACTTGGACAGAACTAAAGCTTTCAGAAAAACTGAGCAACTTTTAGTGTCATATGCTGCAGGATCACAAGGAAAGGCTATCTCAAAACAGACTATTTCTAAATGGATAGGCCATTGCATCCATTTCTGCTATTCTCAACATGGCAAATCAGTGCCTAAGGGCATTAGGCCTCATTCCACCAGAGCAGCAGCCACTTCAGCAGCTTTTCTCAGGGGAGTACCAACCAAAGAAATCTTAGAGGCTGCAACTTGGAGTTCAGTGCACACCTTTACAAAGCACTACCACTTGCCTCTCTACTCTAAGTCCAGAGCAGGCTTTGTCACTGCAGTTCTGCAGGGCCTCATAGCCTCTCCTAATCCTATTTAGCCCAGCCACCCTTCCTCAGCTTTGGGATTCAACCCAAGAGTAATGACTGCAACAGTGAAACACGATGAATATAGTACAGTTGTGTACCTACCATAAATGTAGATGTTCGAGTGTATTCACTGTTGCAGTCCGGGTTACCCACCCACCATCCCCCTTCTCTTTGCTGGGACTTATCTGCACTTCTCTATCCTATACAACCTTTTTGGTGTATTTGTTTGTAGATGAAGGAAATGTTATTTTGGTGTATGCATTTCTTATTGATATATTTTTCAGCCTACCTATTTGGGGCACCTGACATCTGGGGCAAGAAAAACTGAAGAAAATGGCGTTGGCTGCATCTTTTATACCCCTGGCGCACTGACGTCGGGGAAGAGGCGAAAGCAACCGATGCCGGACCTAGACTTTGGAATTCTGGCTGACTGCGGGTAGCCTGCCAGCAAGATAACCCAAGAGTAATGACTGCAACAGTGAATACATTCGAACATCTACATTTATGGTAGGTACATAACTGTACTTTTTCTAAAGCTCGAGGTCTACAGCTAGTTTGTGGCTGTGTCCCTATCCCATAATGCCATAAGGCATTCCCCAGATCTCGTTTGCTGCTGAAGCAATTCGAGTCATCAAGAGCTAGCTCTGGCTAAGTTCAAACTTTCTTTATTATTCTGTTTTGTTAGAAGTTGCTGAAAGTTAGTAATCATAGTCTGATTGTTATTAATTAACTGCATATTTCTATGTGTTTATCCTTTGTCTTTGAAGCTTTTTGTTGATTTTGTTTTAGTTGGCCATTGGTTGGGCCTTTAAAACCCTATTCCTTTACCTGATTGTGGTATAGTTGTGCTACCTTAGAATTAGATTATAGTACGACTTAGAAGGGTTTAAAAAAAATAGTCATGTTTCAAGGATTAGAGAGAGAGAGAGTGTGTGTGTGTGTGTGTGTGCGTGCGTGTGCGTGCACGTGCCTTTTCACTTATTCTTCTCCTCAGTAGCAGGGTTTTTTGAGGTTCTACTGTGTGTTTGATAGTATTGTAGGCTGATACATGTAAAGACTTTTAAACAACCTGATTAAGTTAGAGGGTAGTTTATTGTTCTTTTTTGTACACTTTATTTGCGTTTGTTTCTTAGAAGTTGTTAATGGCCTGTTTAAGTTAGAAGGCTCTTATACTTTGTTTCTTACAAGTTGTTAATAGCCTGTTTACGTTAGAAGGCTCTTATACTGTGTTGTGTTTCTGATAGTTTGTGTTCAGGACGGCAAGTAAACAAAATAAGGATAACAAGGAGACCAGGGTCTCAGGATTTAAAACATGTCCAAAGTGCTCGCAGAAGATGTCTTATCACTGATGGGCACTCTGATTGTGTATACTGAAAGTTGTTCCATTTGCCATTCTTTCAGCTCGAGGGTGCTTCAAGAGTGAAAGAATAAATTGATATTAAGGGGTTTGTTAAAGTCTTCCTTTGCTGAGGATTTAGAGAAGGATCAAATTCCATTAAATAAGACTTCTTCACCTTCTTCGTCCAAGTCTGAGAAAAGCTCTTAAGAGATGATCTTCAGCTTCTTCAGATGGTTTAGAGCCTTCAAAAAAGGTTCAAAAATTCTTGGAACCGATCACATTGACTCAGACTTCTACTTCGGCTCCATCTGTGTCAGAGCTGATGGTAGTTTAAGGTAGGATCCAATCACCAGTTTCAGATCCTGTGTGTCCTAAGCTCCAATCCCCAATTTTACAGTCTGTGGCATCACCTACACCATCATCTTGTTCTCCCAGAAGTCTTTCAGATTTGGACAAGGATTGTTTGGTGCAGAAGCTTTTGAGGACACCGGCTGTTGTAAAAAATCTTTCGGCACCAACCCAGTTGGCTTCGGATCTGACCAGACCAGTACTCCCTACTTCAATTCCTCCTCCAACCCCTACCATGGTCTCGGAGCCGGAATATAGTTGTGGACCCTACGGTGCCGAGACCTTCTTTGGTTCCTACTGCTCAGACTGCCTTGGTGCCGACCAGGGAGTCTGCGGGCCGACGCTCTCAGGTCGGCTCCGGGGGAGACAGCCAGACTGAGCATTTATCGGTTCCGGCTTTACCTCTTGGAGCATCGGCTTGGATGAGTTTGGCTCCTACCTCAGCCTCAGAGCCATCTCTCGTGGCTCCAAGGGGAGCTTCTTGTTCTTCGGAGCTGGAGTTCTCCTCGGGTCATGGGGGGTGCCTTCTCAGTCATGAGGAGAGCACTGCCTCCACGGACATCCAGTGTTTCAGATCCTACCACTCTTTCCCATAGAGTTTTGGGTCCATCTTCTGCACCACATGGCCCACAGCATAGAGATCCAGAGCCTCATGACTCCCCACAGGACGTACCTTTCTCTTTGGAAACCTCTCCAGAAGCCCAATCTGAGGAGGCACCATGAAAGAAGACATGTAAGAGGAAACATCTAGACTCCCCTGAGGAGTCAGTGACATCAGACATGGACCTTGATGATTCAGAGGGGTCCCCACGGTCGCCTTCTGAAGATGTCTCATTCACAGACATCTTAGAAGTCCTTAAGCAGAGAGGCGGCTGGAAGGCCACTAACCCTTCTGATGAGGATTCCATGTACATGAAGGCTTTTGGTTCTCAACCTTCCGCCTCTTGGGTGTCTATGCCTTTCAATGAAGTCTTGGACTTGGTTTGTCAGAAGGCGTGGGAGTCTCCCATTACTGTGGAACCTGTCCCTAGGAGGCCTAACAAATTTATCACTGCACCAGAGGACAAATCTTTCTTGACCAAGGGGGTGCCAGTAGATGCTATGGTGGTGGAGGTGGCCACTAAAAAAGAGATGTCTGAAACGTCCACAGCTGTCCATTCACCAAATAGAGAGTTGCGTGCGATGGACAGGTATGGGAAGCGCATGTTCTTATCAGCGACCTTTACTCTACAGTCCCTGAATTACCTAACTGACTTTACAAGGCTACAGAGAGATCTCCTAAAGGAGCTTGGAGGTGCTTTCCAGGGTAATGTAGCTGTGAGAGTCTCTGATAAAGTAACTTCTCAGCTCTCCACTCTAAACTCTGTAGTCAACTCTTCCATGAGTCTCATTTCGTATGCAGCCGATGGAGCAGGCAGATTAGCAGGTACAGGAATTCCCCTTAAGAGACATTCCTGGATGTGCTTGTATTCATTTGCGGAACCTTTTAAGTCATCCTTTACCAACACCCCTTTTGATGGCTCATCCTTGTGTAAGCAGGAAGAAAAGACTCTCTGCCGTTGGAGTCTATTTTTTCACTCCTTCAAAACCATATCCTAAAGGTCAAAAGAGTGGAAAGATGTGGTTCCATAAAACCTAGGGAGCCTTTCAGGACACACGTGGGAACCCCCCCTCCAAGGGCAGAGGAGGGGGTAGTAATGGAAGATGCTGGCCACATGGCAGAGGGGGTCTGCAGAATCAGGGCGTCCGCAGAATCAGGGCGACTGAGAGTCTTTCTTCGGTAAGCCCTTTCAGCATTGCTGAAGGGAAACCTAACTGCTCTACTCTGGAGGCAGTTGAGGGTCACTTGTCTTTGTACCGAGATGCCTGTCTAAAAATCACAAAGGACAAATGGGTGCAAAGGATCATATCCAGAGGGTATGCTGTCCCCTTCTCCAGCCCTCCCCCAACCTTGAGAAGAATTCCAGACATTCCACTCAGTCACAAGAATCAGACAGCAACTGAAATTCAAATGTTTCTAGAAAAAAAGAGTCATCCAACCAGTCCCCACAGATCAGATAGGATCCGGAACTTACTCGAGATTCTTTTTAGTTCTAAAGAAAATGCGGGACTTCAGACCGGTATTAGATCTCAACACATTAAACAAGTCAGTAGAAAAGACAAAGTTCCGGATGGTCACGCTGCAGTCAGTTCTTCCCTTTCTGGGAAAAGACTATTGGACGTGCTCTGTAGACCTTCAGGATGTGTACTACCACATAAAGATGGACAGGCCATCCAGGAACCACTTGCTCTTCTGGCTGGAAGCCAGTCACTACCAATTCTGAGCACTGCCTTTTGCTGGGCTCACTACAGCCCCCAGAGTGTTCACCAAATGCATGGCAGTGGCTACAGCCCACCTGAGGCGTGTAGGATTCTGAGTGTTTCCATACCTAGACGACTGGCTCCTTACCGCCACTACCAAGCAGCTACTACTACAAGCAGTAGACAACACTTTGGCCCTATGTGCTCAACTTGGGGTCACAGTCAACTATGAAAAATCTGCCTTATTGCCATCGCAGCATATCGCATTCATAGGCACAGAATTAAACTTGGTAACTATGATGGTAACTCCTCCACAAGAATGAATGCAATCTCTTCGCACGCAAATTCAAAACCTACTTTTGAGAACAAGAGTACAAGCAAGAACTGTTCTCAAAGTTTTAGGGACAATGGCAGCAACTGTCGCCATACTCCCCTTAGCTCACATGTGCATGTGGATTTTGCAGTGGCTTCTCTTTGCCCAATGGTCAATGCAGGACTTACCGATGTCATATCAGATAATTCTGACAGAATCTTGCAAAAGGGACTTAGCCTGGTGGATAAACTCGGATCAAGTCACCATAGGCCATCCTTTCACACTACCTCCCCCATCAGCCACAGTGGCCACGGATGCTTCCCAGATGGGGGGGGGGGGGCATTATCAGGGAAAGACAACCCAAGGCACTTGGCAAGAACACAAGCCTCACCTGCACATCAACATGCTGGAGATGAGAGCAGTGCTACTAGCATTACAGACATTTCAACAGTCTCTTCCTCCAGGCACGATTGCGATCCAGACAGGCAACATGAGCAAGGAGGAACCAAGTCTTACCTCCTTTGTCGAGAGGCTCTCAGAGTATGGCAATGGGCGACCTCATCCCAGTGCTTTCTTATAGCAATGCATATCTCGGGGAAATCCAACGTGATAGTGGACAAGCGCAGCAGGGTGATTCTAATGCTTCACAAGTGGTCCCTGAAACAAGATGTAGCCTTACTGCAATCTCTTTGCCACGTCCATGAACACAAAATGCAGCAACTATTTTGCGCTGTTCCCTTCACCGGGGGAGTCACTGAGGGATGCGGTTGTGCACAATTGGCCCCTGGTTCTTCTTTATGTCTGTCAAATTTGGTTCACCTTCCTACAGCCTCATCTACCGGAAGAACCATGGATTCTGGACCCAGTAGCAGATGTCCTGACACATTCTTCAGGTGCTCTTCTTCCTTCTCTCTCAACCCTCAAGCTGACAGCGTGGCTGCTCATATTCCCAAGATAAGATAGCCGGGTCATAGAATCTTTCATCTGCAGTGACACATCTTGAGCTCTTCTCACAAATCATCTACAAGAAAATTGTACCTCAGTAAATGGAGGAAATTTTCTGTCTGGGCCACTCAAAATAGTATTGACCCATATTCAGCATCCATTTAATCTGTTCTTGACTAAACTTTTTTAATGAAGGGGCTGCAGCGTCAGCTTTTAGAGTTCAGTTAGCAGCTCTCTCAGATTTTCATTTTAGCAATGAAGATTCAAGCATAATGTCTCACAGGCTAGCAAAAGCCTTCCTACGAGGTACAAACTTGCTAAGACCATATATTAGGCCACCCTTACACCCACGGAATCTCAACTTCCTTTTGTCCAAAATCAATCTTCTCCCTTTTGAACCTGCGTCATCGTGTGATTTAAAATATTTAACCTGGAAAACTGCTTTCTTAGTGGCCATCACTTCAGCCAGAAGAGTATCAGAGTTGCAGACCTTGTCCATTAAACCCCCATACATGCTGTTCCACAATGGTAGAGTATTTACATACGAACCTATCCTTTTTGCCAAAGGTGTGCTCAGAGTTTAGCCTCAATCAATCTATTGAACTACCAGTATTCTTCACCAGATATGGCAATAAGGCAGAATACAGGCTACACCAGTTGTATGTTCATAGACAACTGTGTTTTTACCTACATAGAACAAAAGACTTTAAGAAATCGGACCAACGTTTTGTATCCTGTTCAGAAAATAAAAACGGTCTTCCAGTAGCAAAAACTACTTTGTCAAACTGGCTGTCTCAATGCATTTTGTTTATTTATAATTCAGCACATAAAGAATCACCGCAAGGAATCAAAGCACATGCAACAAGGGCAGTATCTGCTAGGCTATCCATTGATGCTGTTTGTGCAGCAGCTACATGGGCTAAGCCTCATACCTTTATCACTCATTAAAAAGTAGACATGGCCTTCAGGGACAGGGCCCTTTGTGGTTCCACTGTTCTGGAGAATGTACTCCCTTGAGCCACCCAAGAAGAATGATGCTAGGGATGCTGTCCCATCAGTCAAGAATGAGGGCGAGATAGGACAACTGCACATAAAGAAGTTATGTACCTACCATAATGTTCCATGTGAGTTGTCCATCTCACCCCTTCATTCTTACGTCCCACCCACCTGACCTCCTGCCTTGATTTCTGGAAGAACGAGAGGTCTTCCTACTCCTGGTAACTGGTCTATTGGTGTAGATATCTTTCTCCTCTATAGATATAGATATATATAAATATAGATATATTTTGTATCTTAGTGAATTTTCTATCATAGGATGTTCTTGAGTTAACTGTTTTAATTACTGCTGCAGTTTATCCTTTGTTTTACTGGCAACAAAGTTTGAGTGGGAACCATGGTGCCTTTTAAATGGTATTTGTTTTTTTCTCTATCATTGTGTAGCCATGTAATTAGTATATTTAAATAATGGGAAAATAAGAGGGGCGCTTTTTATTTTGAAATTTGATTTTTGTGGTAGATCCATTTTAGTTTTGATTTTAGTGGTCATTATTTGAGCAAAAGAGAGTGTTAGGAATTTGCCCTCTCAGCTCCAAAAGGCTGTTTTTTCTTGTTCCTTTGCTAAGTTGCTGTGGTACTGCAACATGTATAGAACCATATATTTACAATCATGTTTTTCCAGGAAGGAAGTATTGTGTTCTACAACAGTCATAGTGCCAGTTAGACTGTGAGGTGTATCTCACCACCATCACAGGAGCGCAGTAATTAGTAATTCATTATGGATGCTATATTCCTATTCTGGACATTTCTGTAGACTGTCTAGACTTGTACCCAAATGAACATTATGATTGGTGGAACTCTGTATCACAGGATGAAATGTCCTGCTGACATGTGACCCCCTCTTCCCTTCCAAAAAAATACCTTTCTGTAGTGTAAGGCTCTGCTTTGCATGTTACATCACAGCAAGTTGCTCATCTGCATTGACCCTCACCAGTTCATTATCTATTTATTTATTGATATTTGTGCACCAGGAAAGTCTGACTGGGCCAAAAGAACCCATTTTAGTGGAGGTCTTGGGAGAAACGCTGCATATGCATCAAAATACAACAGATTTAAAAATCAGTAGCAACAAATGCATACTTGGTATAAGCAAGTACATTTAGCTGAAAAATGGAAGCAATGCAAGACTATAAGGAATACAGGAATATTATTTTTTACATTTGTAAGTATTTAAACTGAGGTTTTAGTACGGATAAAAGAAATATGGAAAAGTGAAAGGAAAGATTATTATGGTAGGTAAGAGTTCAGCCAAGAGAAGAACAAGAGTAAAGCTAAGACTTAGTATGAGCAATGTAGAAGAACCAGTAGTCTTTGTAACAAATTTGGGTTGCATTTTCTTTGTTGTCATTTATCTCCCACTGATCTTCCTTACATGGACCATTTAGCCCTGCAACCCTTCTTCTGGTCACGTTAAGACGTCTTCATTTCCTAGAGCAAGAATTGAGTGAACTAAGAAGGGGAACCATCTTGCTCATGCTGGGAGTCTGGTTTTCTCTTAAGCTCTACTATTCCACAGTGCACGCCCATAGCTTCTAAAGGCTTTTTTCAACTCCTTGCAATGTATTCATTTGGCCCTGCCACCTTGAGCCAGCAATGACCCTATGGGATTCTAGTCTCCACTGGTGATCCAGCCATGAAGAATGTGGCTCTAAATCCCAAACCCCCCCCCCCCCCCCAAGAGAGGCAAGCAGGCTAAGCCTCTTCATTCCTGTCCTTCCCTCTGTCACAGCAAATGGGTCACCTGGGTCATAGTCAGTGCTTTATCTCTGTATGCCAGTAGAGCCAGTTTCTTTTTACCGTGTCTTTGGGAACAGTAGATGTTCTTCATTAGGACACTGCAGTAGTAATACTGACATAAGAGACATATCCTGCTAAGGATACCATGCATTCGTCCAGTATACCAAAGCTTAGGTGCTCCTCCTCCTCCTCCTTGCCACTTACATTCTTCCTTAGACCTAGATACAAGGACAAAGGGACTTGCTAGCACAAAGATCCCTAGAACTTTCTTGCTGCCAATCTGGGAAGCTAGACTGCATCTCAAGCTTGATGTTCTTCGTGTTTCACTGTTGCAGTCATTACATTTGGGTTATCTGCCTGCAGGTAGCTCTCATCTGGCCTGAATACCAGAGTCTTGGATTCCTGCGTCGGATGCTGTCTCTTCTTCCATGACGTCAAGTCATCAGGAGTATAAAACATGCAGCCGACGCCATTACATCAGTCTTTCGTGCCACGCGGTGCCCAAAGCAGAAGCAGTTCGCAAGTGCCAGTTGGCCGACTTCCGAAACTTTTGTTTTCGAGTTTCAGAACCGAAGTCTTCAAAAAAGTTAAGTACCCCGTTGGGGATCCTTTTTCTTGCTCTTAACTGATGTCAGTAAAAGTTAACAATTGTCTTACTTGTGGAAAGCAAATACCTCATAAAGATTTTCATTCATACTGCATTCCTTGCTTAGGCCCAGACCACGATGTCCCTCGCTGTCGGTTTTGTTCCTTATTCAACCCCCGAACTATTCGTCGTCAGTATATTTTTGCAGCAAATTATTTTGGTACTCTGTTTATCTATCCAGAAGTGGCTTCGGTACGCCATCCGACTACCGATATTCCGAAAAAAACGTAAAGACAAAAACAGATACAGACAGACCGCATAAGTCCAAAACTGCCAACATTGCTTCCTTTAAGCTAGTTGCCAGTTCACCGGTACTCAGTGAGGTGCTTTCGCAGCCCCTAATACCCACTAGTTCAGATTATCAGGCCTCTATTGAGACCCATTCAGAGTATGCCGCGAGATGCTTTTTCGACTATGGAACCTGCGGATGTCTCTACCTTGGATGGATATGGAGCCATTGTGCAGGCACCGGCTTCTGAGGGTGTATTCAGGCCTACAGACTTGCATTTCAAACTGACGACATCTTCTTCATCAAGGCCTAAAACCCGACCTACGCCTAGAAAACCAACGTCCAAACCGCATGGTCAGGCCCATATGCCTAAAAAAAAACAAATGCTTAGAATGGCTGAAGACCTTATTACTTTAATTAGGGGAAGCCAGCCTTCCCCCTCTAAGAGACGTAGAACTGATTTTCCTTCTGATTCTTATGATCATGATTCTGAAATTTCTGTTTCTTCTGATTACCAGGATTTGCCCTTATCTACCTATAAGGATTCTGATGCAGAGGATTCCATTCCCTCTGCTCCCCCTCCAGAAGATTTTTCTTTTGGTGAAACCTTGCACTCTCTTAGGGAGCATTTCCGCTGGGAAAGGCAGGATTACTCTGACTCCAAAAAGAGGCTTAGGGAATTCTTACTCTTCCCTCAACACAGGCCTTTAGCTATCCCTCCTGTTCTGGACATTGTAGATGATGCCTTCCTGGAATCCAGCCTGGCCCAAGACACTTTACCTCCAGCTCCCAGAAAACCTCACAGGTATTACAGAGTACCTGACTCTCTCAAGTTCCTCTTCAAGAATCCTACTGCAGATCCAGAGACCATTTCCCCAAGGACCAAAAGGCATTAAGGCTACTACTGCCAAAATCCCTACTTCCTCTGATAGAGATTCCAGGGCATTGGACAGATGGGGTAAGAAGGTATGCACTTCTGCTACTTTGGCCATTAGGGCCTTAAACTGCCAGTTTCATATGTTAAAGTATCAGCAGCATATTATGGGACTACTTAAACAGAAAATGATGTTGATTCCTGACTGTGATGAACATAAAGAATTACAAGATTTAATGCATTGTGCTGAACAAGTTGGTAAATATACTTTGCAATGTGGGTTTGACTCTTTAGAAGCATCTTGCAGGGCTGCTGTCACTGGGTCTGTACTTAAAAGGCATGCTTGGCTTAAGAAGCAAAACTTGCCAGATCATGTTAAAGCTAAATTACTGGATACTCCCTTAAACCAAGACCGCCTGTTTGGCAACAAAGTAGAAGTCCTTAAAAAGATGGAGGAAAAAGCCAAATCTATGCAAACTGTTAAAGATTTCCTGCAAGTACAGCCTCCCAGATTTAGTATGCATTGGTCTTCAAAGAATTAGTCCTTTCCAGTCTCTTCCAGGCTTTTTCAGTCCAAACCCAGGAACAGCAGACCAACTAGGCTACAGTCTCAAGGTACACACAGGCCTAAGCAGTGGGGGCTCCCACTTCCAAAGCTGGAAGTAGTAAGACACCCCCTATGGAAAAATGTCACAATGACTTAACCTTAACTCTTCCAAGCTTTGCTCAACTGCCTGCTTCCTTAGGGGGAAAGATCGCCCTGCATGCAAAAAACTGGGAATTCATTACCCAGGACAAATGGGATTTAAGTATAGTTTTACAAGGATACAGATTCCACTTCCACACCTTACCAACCCCAAATGGTTGGCCGGACCTACCCCCAAATCAGTGGGCAGAGGCTCAACAACATGTTCTCTCTCCTCTAAGTATCAGGGCTATTCAGCCTGTCCCAGCAGAAGAAAGGGGACAAGGTTTTTACTCGAGACTTTTCCTGGCGTTCTATCCTGGACCTCTCTATTCTAAACACCTTTTTGGTAATCCCAAAATTCAAAATGCTAACTCTTCAACAGCTGCTTCCTATGCTAGGCAAAGATGCCTGGTTGGCAACCTTAGACTTAAAGGAAGCTTACCTGCACATTCCAATAAAGGAATCTTGCAGGAAATACCTATGTTTCAGAGCAGGGTCCATGCACTATCAGTTCTTTGCACATCCCTTTGGCTTATCTACTCCCAGGGTATTCACAAAGTGTCTAGCTCCAGCTATTGCATTTTGCAGGCAGAGAAATATTCAAATATACCCATACCTGGACAATTGTCTGATTCAGGCAGAAAGCCAGGACATGCTATTAAAACATCTGGCATTTGTAAAGAAACTTCTAACCTCGCTGGGGTACACCATAAACAAAAAGAAATCTCATCTAGTACCCTGTCAACAAATTGTATTCCAAATTGTATTCCTCGGAGCAAGCTTGAACACAGCTTCCCCGATGGCTTACCTCACGCCAGAGAAACAAGTTTATTTGACAACCTACATCAAACTACTGGCCACAAAGACCCAGCTATCTGAAAGGAAAATCCAGCAAGCCCTGGGGTTCATGGACTCTTGCATTCTACTAATTCCATATGCATGACTGCATATGAGGAAACTACAATGGTGTCTAAAAAGCCTATGGTGTCAACATTCTCAGGACCTGGACTCAATGATTCCTATCATTCCTTGTATAAAGACAGAGTTTCTTTGGTGGGCAGAGGCCTGCCACCTCAACAAGTGGCTCCCTTTCAGTCTATCCCCTGCCCAGCCATACCCTGACTACAGACGCATAAGACTATGCATGGGGAGCTCACTTGGCAGGGCAGTGCATTCAGGGCAAATGGAACCTGAGTCAGATGCACCTGCATATCAACCAAAAAGAAAAGTTAGCTGTACAGAATTCCCTGACAGCTTTCAAAGACCACTTCCTTCCAGGAAAATTATTGGTAAAGACAGACAACAGCACAGTTATGTGGTACATAAACAAGCAGGGGGAACCCACTCATACCCTCGCTCCAGACTAGCAGTGGCTCTGTGGAACACAGCCCTGAGCTACCAGGTGCACCTACAAGCTCGATTCCTGCCTGGCAAGCTATCTTTACTGGCAAACGACCTAAGCAGAAATCTCATGGACCCACACGAATGGAAATTGGAACCAAAAATATTCAACCTCTTGAGAAACAAATGGGGGTCTCCAGAGATAACCTGTTTGCTCCCCCCCTCCCCCCCAGAACTACCAATTGGACAAATTCTGCACAAGGACTCCCCACAATCAAGCTTGGAAAGTAGATGCCCTGTCCTTTACCTGGGAAAGCCTCTCAGTTTATGCCTTTCCCCCTCTGCCTCTCCTCTCTAAGGTTTTGCTAAAGATCAAACAGGACAAACCAAGAACAATATGATTGTGCCAGACTGGCCTCGCCAGCACTGGTACCCCCTCTTGTGCAGTATGATACTGCTGGATCCAAGGCACCTACCTCAGACACCTTCCCTGCTGTCCCAGAAGGTGGGCCAGATTCTGCACCCTCAGCTTTAAACCCTGAACCTTGCAGCCTGGCTAATTCTTTGAGCTCTCCAATAACATCCCTCAGTAAGCAGGTGCTAGATGTCATTCTGGAAGCAAGGATACCTAGTACTAGAAAATCCTATGCTGAAAAAGTTCCTGGAGCCAGACTCGGGATGGGCACTGCGGTGCCCAAATTACCTCATATTCTTCAGTACTTAACAGAAATGCTCCACAAGGGCCTATCTTTCTCGTCAATTAAAATTCATGCCTCTGTCATTTCAGCACATTATAATACTGAACCACCCCTCTTCTCTCACCCCCTGTTAAAGCAATTCCTCAGAGGGGCTAAAATTTAAGACTCCCCAGGTGAGCCCCTTCTCCAGCCTGGGACCTTAACTTTGTATTGGAAAACCTCACTCTCCCTCCATTTGAACCAGCTACAACTGCAGAGTTGAAATTCCTTTCTTGGAAAACAGCCTTCCTTCTAGCCATCACTTCAGCAAGAAGAGTGTCTGAATTACAGGCCCTCATGGCAGTGGAACCCTTCATTATATTCCATGCAGACAGGGTTCCCTCAGGACCAATTTTTCCTTTATGCCCAAGGTGGTGTCTAGCGTGGCCCTAAATCAGTCCATTCATTTGCCTACCTTTTTCCCTAATCCACAAAACAAAGGAGAACAAACACTGCACTCTTTGGATGTGCAAAGACAACTTAGATTTTGTTTGGACAGGACTAAGCCTCTCAGAAAATCTGAACAGCTGCTAGTTGGCTTTGCTGCAGGGGCAGAGGCGAAGGCCATTTCAAAGCAAACCATTGCTAAATGAATAGCCCAATGCATTAATTTCTGCTATAAGCACCATGGAAAACCTACCCCACAGGGGATTAGACCAAATTCCACTAGGGCTGCATCTACCTCTATAGCCTTTCTCAGAGGAGTCCCTACCAGGGACATCCTAGAAGCTGCAACCTGGAGCTCTGTACATACCTTCACCAAGCATTACCACATGCCTATGTTTTCTAAATCCATAGCTGGTTTTGCCAATGCAGTTTTGCAGGGCTTAGTAGCTGGCCCTAATGCTCTCTAACTTCCTCAGCTTTGGGAATCCATCAGAATGTAATGACTGCAACAATGAAACACAAAGAACATAGTACAGTTATGTACACTTACCATAAATGTAGATGTTCAAGTGTATTCACTGTTGCAGTCCTGGTTACCTTCCCTCCAGCCCCCTGACTTCTCTTGGCTCTACCTTTCCCTTCTTGTTTGGTGTATTTGCTTTTTGTTGGAGGCATAACATAACATATAATTGCTTCCCATTCCCAAAACTGATGTAATGGCGTTGGCTGCATGTATTATACCCCTGACAACCTGACGTCATGGAAGAAGTGACAGCATCTGATGCAGGAATCCAAGACTCTGGTATTCAGGCTGGCTGAGGGCTACTTGCAGGCAGATAACCCAAATATAATGACTGCAACAGTGAATACACTCAAACATCTACATTTATGGTAAGTGTACCAACTGTACTTTGTCAGTTATATGAAAGGATCCTGTTGCCTTCACAAAGGTACTAAGTACCCTTTGAGGACCTTACCTCATTATTGAACTTTTTTGTCATTTTTGAACTTTGTACATGTTACATAAGAGAGGGAAATGTTTCTGTGGTAGGTAGAGCCTATATAAACATAGGCATACCCACTGTCTTGACCTTATTATAGCACCAAAGACTACTGTCTGTCAGGCATTTGTTCTGAAGACCCTCCAAAATCTTTTTGTCCTTATTAAAATTTGCTTAGAAAACAAATGCTTTCAGGCTTTTGCATGGTCTACTATGCAATATGAAGCTCCATCCTCAGATTTACCTTTCTAGACCAAATATAAAACCAAGAAACAGAAATGTTGCTTTGTCTACTTCTTTCTTAAGGTCAGACATCTTTGTTGAGACTGTTAAGTTCTCAGACCATCCTACCTCTTAACCTGTTCTGGCTGTTGTGATCGTGTTGGAAGCCAGTATGGAGTAGCCATTTGTCATGTCCTTTAATTTCTCCAAATCTTTTGGGTTTCTAATACCGTGATGGGAATGAACCCCACTCCTAAGCCAAAGTATGGTAAAAGTTCATGAAATTAGTATTTTTCAATCTTTGATATCAGCCAGAAGTGCTCTACGCAGAATCTGCAGTGTGCCCAGTAATGACTCCTCCTGCAATTTGTGCGAGTTACATACATTCGTAACGTATTCTAAATACACTTATTGATTCTTTTTTATAAGGCCTGTTGCTCCTGCTACTATTGGAACAGTTTGAGTATCTTACTTCCACATTGCTCTTATTTCTTCCTGCAAATTGATGTTTTAAGACTTTGTGCCTCCCTGTACACAAGACACTGAAGTCGCTGGGTGTGGCAATTTCAGTGATCAATGGTACTTTTGTCTTCTTTTCGTGGACCACTATATCTGGTTTTCTAGCATCTATCATTTGGACTGTTGGTAATGAGTGAGCCCATGTGACGTAAACTTCATCATTTTCTAAGCTTTGTGGCTCATGTTTCTAGTGTTTTTCAGCCACTTCAAGTACTGTTTGCACATTCCCCAGTGCAACAGTCTTGCCACATTATTATGCCTTTCAGTATACAGTCCTTCTGCCATTAGTATGCCACAACCAGCAATAAGGTGTGCAACTGTTTCCAATTCTGTTTTACAAAACCTACATTTGTCTGTTTCTCCCACATGTTCAATGGACTTTGTAAACCAACGTGTACGTAGCCCACTGTCTTGGGCCACCAATATTAACCTTTTATCTCTTGGTTTCAATTCACCTCTCCTTAACCATCCTTAACCATTCCTGCATTCGATCCAGATCAACATGAGGTTCATCCAGAAGTTTTCTGTACTTGCAACTATATTTATGCATTTTCCACATTTCTTGCCTTCTCATCTGATCCTTCACCTTATATTCTTTCTTTTGTATTTTGGCACATTCAGTTGCTTCTGATTTTTATCTACTTCTGGTTTGATTTTCATTCTTGCTTGATGCCGATATGCTTTTGCTAGACTAAGCAGGGAAGTCATCTTAGATTTATTCTATTCTCCTCATGTTTCAGAACTTTCACTATGTTTGGGTCTTGTGATGTCAGCAGGTATGTGTGCAGTCCCATGATTGCAGATACATATGTACATGGTATGCACTTCTTCTTCTTCTTTCGTTTTTTCCCGGTTAGGGGTCGCCACAGTGGATCACCTGTCCGCTCATGATTGGCAGTGAGTTTTACAGTGTTGAGTTGCCAGCCCAGCGCCCAACCTTCCACAGAAGGCACACACACGCACACAGTCACACCTCAGGCCAATTTAGAGTGTCCAATCCATCTACAGTCTTTGGGATGTTGGAGGAAACCGAAGAACCTGGAGGAAACCCATGCTACCACAGAGAGGACATGCAGACTCCACACAGAAGGCACCCCAGCCGAGAATCAAACCGGAGAACCTCTTGGTATGCGTTAATTTTTATAAATCATTTGGTGAGCATGAAGCATCCTACTTGTTTTCCTGTTAATCTATCTTATATGTTTTGGGGCCAATCAGTCACTCCAGAACTGTAAGTTAGGACAGGAAGATCAAATTGGTTTATAGCTTGAATTTTGTTCCTAGATGTCAATGCTGTTTTCAGGATTAATTTGTCTTCTAAAGTATTCCTTACATATTCCTTACTAAGTTTTATTTGCATTTGTTCATGTTTTATTGTTGATCCTTCATCATTTCCCAAATAGTTCTTTTATATCCCTATCTATATACGTGTATATATATATATATATATATATATATATATATATATATATATATATATATATATATAAAATATCACTTTCTTGCTTTCTTGTTTTTTGAAGGCTGCTTTTGCACATTTGTCAAGACCAAATGTTTCAGTTCATCATCTGATGAGCTATACAGTTTTAAATCGTCGACAAAGAGGAGTTGAGAAGTCTCTACACACTGTTGTTTTCTAGGAGCCAAGTTATAGCCATAAACTAAGCTGACCGCTTAATAAGTTAAGGGCAAGACAGAATAGCAATGGTGACAGAGAGTCAGCCTGGAATATCCCCCGTTGAATTTTTATCCCTGGAGTAATAATTTGTCCTTCATCATGGCTTAGTTGCAGAGTGGTCTACCACTGTTTCGTGGTCACTGTAATGCACTCAATCAGTGTAGGGTGTATCTTACACATTTTTAAGCACTCTTTTATCCATGAATGTGGGATACTATCACATGCTGTATTGTAGTCAATCCATGCCACACTTTGATTCTGCCCCTTTTTACAGTTCTCCACTATGACTTTATTTAACAGAAATTATCCTTTGTTACATATGACTTTCTTTTATTGTCCTTTTGTTCTATTGTCATAATTGAGTTTTCTTCTAAATGACTTTAAACTCTGTTAGCATCAGTACCAGTGTATAGCTTATATGTCGTTGGAAGGCAAGTTATTGGTCTGTAATTTTTAGGGTAGCCTGTTGTTAGCCAGGTTGGTGTTTGTTTGGGATGCTGATATAAATAGTTCTTACCCATGGCTAAATCTTCGTGCAAAGATATTAATACTTTTAACTAGAAGTTAGGTACTGTATCTGGGCCTGGGGTTTTCCAATTAGAGGCTTTCTTTAACTTTGTTTCACTCTCTCTGGCTGGTATTTCAGCACATTTCATATCCTGTATCTGTAAACTTCTTATTCTTTCTTTTACTTCTACCCATTTAGCATCTTTATGTTCCACAGGATCTTCATAAGTACTTCTCCAAAATGTATCTATTTCATCTTTTTTTTGGTGATCTTCCAATTCCTTTTACATTGTTTCCCAATTCTCTATACAACTTTTTTGGGTCATCAATAATTTGCTTATTTTGTACTTTTCCTTTGTATTTGTCTGCATATCTTCTAAGTTTTTCTGCCTGTGCTGAGAATTTTAGTTTATTTACGGTAGTGTATGATAGATCCTGATATGTTCTAATACCAAACATTGTCTTTATCAGATCTATCTTTCTAAGTATTTTTGTTGATCTGTTGTTCTTCTGTACTCCTCCAACAGTGACACTTTGTCTCAATTGATTTATAGTTTTCTCTGTTTGATATTTCCATGATGGTATTCAATTTCTCCTCTTCCTTTCCCTCACTACCCTGTGTTTTTATGGTAGAACTTTATCAGTTATCAATTTAGCTGCACAGAAATATGTCCTGTTTACTTCTGTTATATTGCATGGATCTCCATGGACAGTCCTAATTACTAAAGTTACAAATCTGATAAATCAGGCAAGTCTTCTCTTAGCTCGTTTTCTTCTAAACCGAGGACACACTTTTTGTTTTCCAATTTCCTGTAGGCATTCTATAGAACGTTCTATAGCATCTTCCTGTGGCACATTTTGTTAAATTTCATCCCATGCCATCCATTGCTGTGTCATATGGGAACTCAATGGCCTATCACTCTTCAGTATTGACTGCATTAGAGTTTCCACAGATGTTCTTCGTGTTTCACTGTTGGCAGTCATTACATTTGGGTAATCTGCTGGCAGGTTGCCCTCAGTCGGCCTGGTTAACAAAGTCTTGGGTCCTGCGTCGGTTGCTGTCCCTTCTTCCGTGACGTCAGGTCGTCAGGGGTATAAAACATGCAGCCTGGCGCCATTACATTAGTCTTTCTTGCCACGCAGTGCCCGAAGCAGAAGCCGGTCAGCCGACTCCTGAAATTTTCATTTTCGAGTTTTGGATCCGAAGTCTTCAACTAAAAAGCTAAGTACCCCGTTGGGGAAACTTTTTCTTGCTCCTTACCGATGTCAGTAAAAGTTAATAATTGCATTACTTGTGGGAAGCAAATACCTCATAAGAATTTTCATTTGTACTGTATTCCTTGCCTAGGCCCTGACCACAACGTACCTTGCTGTTGGTTTTGTGCTTTATTTAATCAATGCTCTGTCAAACATCGGTACATTTTTGCTCACGCTTTAATCATCCAGAAATGTCGTCGGTTAGCAATCCGACTACCAGAATACCTAAAAAACGCAGAGAGGCCGTTGAGGTCCAAAACTGCCAATGACGCTTCTCCTAAGCCAGTCACTAGTTTGCCGGTACTCAGTGAGGTGCTTTCGCAGCCCCTGATACCCACTATTTCTGATTCGCAGGCCTCTACTGAGACCCATTTGGAGTCCAGTATGCCGCAAGATGCTTCAAGTATGGAACCCGCAGATGTCTCTACCTTGGATGGGTCCATAGCCTCTGTGCAGGCACCGGCTTCTGAGGGTGTTTTCAGGCCTACAGATTTGTATATTAGACTGACACCATCTTCACAACTAAGGCCAAAATCTCGACCTAAGCCTAAAAAAAAGATGCCTGGGCCACATGCACAGGCCCCTATGCCTAAAAAACAAATGATCAAAATGGCTGAAGATTTAATTACTTTGATCAGGGGTAGCCAACCCCCACTCCTTTCTAAGAGGCCTAGGCAAGACATTGATTATGAATCTTCTGAACAGGATTCTATTTCTTCTGACTCTTCTAATGAACAGGAATTGTCTATACCTACTTATGAGGACTCTGATGCAGAAGATTCCATTCCTTCTGCTTCTCCCCCTGAGGATTTTTCTTTTGGGGAAACTTTACATACCTTAAGGGAACATTTCCACTGGGAAAGTCAGGATTTCTCTGAATCTAAAAAGAGACTTGGGGATTTTCTTCTTCTTCCTCAGCATAGGCCTTTGGCTATAACTCATGTTCTAGACATTGTTGATGATGTTTTTCAGAGTCTAGTATGGCTCCTGATTCTCTACTTCCGGCTCCTTGTAAGCCAGACAGATACTACAGGGTTCCTGACACCTACAAATTCCTATTCAAAAATCCTGTTGAAGGTCCTGAAACCATTTCTCAGGGTCCCAAGGGCATTAAGGCTTCTACTGCTAAAAATCCTACCCCTTCTAATAGAGATTCCAGGGCGCTGGATAGATGGGGTAAGAAGGTTTACACTTCTGCAACCTTGGCAATCAGAGCTTTAAACTGTCAATTTCATATGCTAAAATATCAACAGCATGTCATGGGACTGCTTAAACAGAAAATTATGTTAATTTCTGACTGTGTGGAAAACAAAGATTTACAGGATTTATTGCATTCAGCTGAACAAGTTAGAAAACGTACTTTGCAATGTGGTTTTGATTCTTTGGAGGCCTCTTGCAAGGCTACTGTAACTGGGTATGTGCTAAGAAGGCATGCTTGGCTCAAAGAGCAAAGTCTGCCTGATCATGTCAAAGCAAAATTGTTGGATGCTCCTTTACAACAGGACCGTCTCTTTGGTAATAAGGCTGAAGAAGTTTTAAAAAAGATGGAAGATAAAGCTAAATCTATGCAAACTGTGAAAGATTTCTTACAAGTGCAACCTCCAAGATTTAGTAGGCACTGGCCTACTAAGAACTGGTCCTTTCCAGTTCCTTCGAGAGCCACTCAAGTCAAACCCAGACATTCCAAAGGCTCCAGGTTTCAGTCACAAGGGACGTTCAGAACAAAATAATGGGGTGCCTCCTCTTCCAAATCTGAAAACAATGACACCTCCCTATGGTAAGCAGTCTCAATGACTTCCCTTTACACTTACCAAGCACTTACCTTTTAGCCGCCCCTTTGGGGGGAAAACTGGCTCTTCATGCAAGAAACTGGCAAATGGGTTTTAAATATAGTATCCCAGGGATACAGATTTCATTTCCACATGTTGCCAGTTCCAAACGGATGGCCAGATCTGCCCCCAAATCAGTGGGCAGAGGCCCAGAAACAAGTACTTTCCCTCATGAGCATGGGGGTTATTCAACCAGTACCAGAAGAAGAAAAGGGGCAATGTTTCTATTCAAGAATTCCTGGTACCCAGAAAAGACAAATCATGGCGTCCAATTCTGGACTTATCTACTTTAAACACCTTTCTGGACATTCCAAAATTCAAGATGCTGACTCTTCAGTTACTTCCTATGCTAAGCAAAGATGCCTGGTTGGCAACTCTAGATTTAAAAAAGGCTTACCTGCATATCCCAATCAGGGAATCTTGCAGAAGATACCTCCGCTTCAAAGCAGGCTACTTGAATTACCAGTTCTCTGCACTGCCCTTTGGCTTATCTACTGCGCCCAGGGTCTTTACAAAGTGCCTGGTTCCAGTAATTGCAGGCAAAGAAATATTCAAATATATCCATACCTGGAAAATTGTCTAATTCAGGCAGAAAACAAGGACACTCTTCTAAACCATCTGGCATTTGTAAAAAGGGTTCTAACTTGTCTGGGGTACACTATAAACAAAAATAAATCACAACTGGTACCCTCTCAAACAATTACATTCCTGGGTGCAAGCTTGAATAGAACTGCCTAGATGGCTTTCCTTACTCCAGAGAAGCAAATTCATTTGGTGACTTACTTCAAACAGGTGGCCACAAAAACCCTGCTTTCTGCAAGGCAAATACTGCAAGCCTTGGGGTTCATGGCCTCCTGCATTCTTCTAATTCCATATGCAAGACTGCATATGAGGAAACTTCAGTGGTACTTAAAAAGTCTATGGAGTCAGCATTGTCACAGCCTGGAAACAATGATTCCTATCATACCTTGCCTGCAACTAGAGTTCCTATGGTGGGCAGAGGCCTGCCACCAAAACAAGGGACTGCCATTCACACCACCCCGTGCCGCCCAACGCCTAACTACAGACACATCAGACTATGCTTGGGGGGGCGCATCTGGCAGGGAAGTGCATTCAGGGCAAATGGAGCCCAAATCAAATGCACTTTCATATCTATCAAAAAGAAATGCTAGCTGTACAGAATGCACTGACAGCCTTCAAGGACTGCTTTCATCCAGGACAACTAATGATAAAGACAGGCAACACCACGGTCATGTGGTATATAAACAAACAGGGGGGCACACATTCTTACCCCCTTTGCAGACTAGCTATGACTTTATGGGACACAGCATTGACTTACCAAGTACATCTGCAGGCACAATTCCTGCCAGGAAAGAAAAATACTCTGGCAGATGAACTAAGCAGAAACCTCATGGATCCCCATGAGTGGCAGCTGGATCCGCAAGTCTTCAACATGATAACAAGGAAATGGGGATGCCCGGACATAGATCTATTTGCCTCCCCTCACCACTACCAACTAAAGAGATTCTGCACAAGGATTTATCAGAGACAAGCATGGAAAGTGGACACACTATCCTTCAGCTGGAAAAACCTATCAGTATATGCCTTTCCCCCTCTGCCTCTCCTCCCCAAGGTACTCCTAAAGGTCAGACAGGAGAAGCCAAAGATGATTCTGATTGCACCAGTATGGCCCCGCCAACTCTGGTACCCAATATTAAGGAGCCTGTCTAAATGCCTAGCTTGGACCTTACCTCAAGTACCGCATCTACTATCCCAGCAAAACAATCGGATCCTGCACAGCCAGCTCAGAACTCTAAACCTGGCAGCATGGCGAATAATGTAGTCATACAAAACACACCTCTCAGCAAAGCTGTGATGGATGTCATTTTGGAAGCCAGAAGGCCTAGTACTAGAAAAGCTTATGCTGGAAAATGGAAGAGATTATGTGCTTGGAACCAGGCACAAGGAACAGATACAACTGTGCCAAATATTCCTCAGATTTTACAATACTTAACTGATATCTTTCTCATCTGTTAAAATTCATGCCTCTGCCATTTCGGCCCATTACAATGCAGAGCCACCAATCTTTTCTCATCCCTTATTAAAGCAGTACCTCAGAGCAGCCAAAAATTTAAGGCCTCCAAGGAGATCACCAATGCCTGCATGGGACCTCAACTACGTCTTGGAAAAACTCACCCTGCCTCCGTTTGAGCCAGCTGCTACTGCGGATATAAAGTTTTTATCTTGTAAAACAGCTCTGCTCCTAGCAATAACTTCTGCAAGATGAGTTTCAGAGCTACAGGCACTCATGGCTGTGGAACCTTTTATCATTTTTTATCCGGACAGGGTCTCCCTGAGGACAAACCCAACATTTCGTCCTAAGGTGGTATCCAGTTTAGCCCTTAACCAAACAATTCATTTGCCAACTTTTTATCCAAATACACAGAACAAGGGGGAGAAAATTCTGCATTCTTTGGACGTACACAGACGACTTAGATTTTACTTGGACAAAACTAAAGTTTTCAGAAAGACAGAACAATTACTAGTGGCATATGCCACAGCATCACAAGGAAAGGCTATCTCCAAGCAGACTATTTCAAAGTTGATAGGTCACTGCATTTGTTTCTGCTACTCACAGCATGGCAAACCAGTGCCTAAGGGCATTAGGCCACATTCAACCAGAGCTGCAGCCTTTCTCAGGGGAGCACCAACCAAAGACATTTTAGAGGCTGTTACTTGGAGTTCAGTGCATACCTTTGCAAAACATTACAATCTGCCACTTTACTGTAAATCCAGGGCAGGCTTTGCCACTGCAGTTCTGCAGGACCTCATAGCCGCTCCTAATGCTGTCTAGCTCCAGCTACCCAACCATAGCTTTGGGATTCAACCCAAATGTAATGACTGCAACAGTGAAACACTAAGAACTTAGTACAGTTGTGTACACTTACCATAAATGTAGATGCTCGAGTGTATTCACTGATGCAGTCCAGGTTACCCACCCACCATCCCCCATATTTTTGCTGGAACTTATCTTTACTTCTCTACTCTATACAACCTAGGTGGTGTATTTGCTTATAGATGAAGGAAAAGCTTATTTTGGTGCATGTATGTTTTATTTACATAATTTTAGCCTACCCTTTTGGGGGCACCTGACATCTGGGGCAAGAAAAACTGAATAAAATGGCGTTGGCTGCATCTTTTATACCCCTGACGACCTGACATCAGGGAAGAGGCAACAGCAACCGACGCAGGACCCAAGACTTTGGAATTCAGGCCGACTGAGGGCAACCTGCCAGCAGGATAACCCAAATGTAATAACTGCAACAGTGAATACGCTCTAACATCTACATTTATGGTAAGTGTACACAACTGTACTTTCTTCGTGTTTCACTGTTGCAGTCATTACATTTGGGTTATCTGCTTGCAATAGCCCTCAGTCATTCTAATTAACAAAGTCTTGGGTCCTGTGTTGGTTGCTGTCCCTTCTTCCATGACGTCAGGTTGTCAGGGGTATAAAACATGCAGCCAACGCCATTACATCAGTCTTTCTTGCCGTGTGGTGCCCAAAGCAGAAACAGTTCGCAAGTGCCGGTCGGCCAACTCCTGAAATTTTTGTTTTCGAGTTTCAGAACCAGTGTCTTCAACTAAAGTTAAGTACCCAGTTGCAGAAACTTTTTCTTGCTCCTTACTGATGTCAGTAAAAGTTAATTGCATTACTTGTGGAAAGCAAATACCTCACAAAGATTTTCATTCGTACTGTATTCCTTGCCTAGGCCCTGACCACAACGTACCTTGCTGTCGGTTTTGTGCCTTTTTTAATCAGCGCACTATCAATTGTCTGTATACTTTCGCCTCTAAATATTTCAGTTCTCAGTTCAATTATCCAGAAATGTCGTCGATTAGCCATCCGACTACCGGTATTTTGAGAAAACGCAAAGATAAAGACAGAGACAGGCCGCCTAGGTCCAAAGCTGCCACCGACACTTCTCCTAAGCCAGTCACCAGTTCGCTGGTAATCAGTGAGGTGCTTTCACAGCCCCTGATACCTGCTACTTCTGATTAGCAGGCCTCTACTGAGACCCATTCAGAATCTGGTATGCCGCGAGATGCTTCAACTGTGGAACCTGCGGATGTCTCTACCTTGGATGGGTCCGGAGCCACTGTGCAGGCACCGGCTTCTGAGGGTGTATTCAAGCCTACGGACTTGCATATTAAACCAACACCTCCTCCTTCATTTAGGCCTAAACCTCGAACCATGCCTAAGAAACTGACGCCCAGGCTGCATGCTCAGGCCTCTATTCCAAAAAACAAATTATAAGAATGGCTGAAGATCTTATAACTCTAATCAGGGGACGCCAACCACCCCCTTCTAAGAGACCTAGGACTGATGTTGTTTATGAATCTTCTGACCAGGATTCTGATTTTTCTGATTCTTCTGATGATCTGGATTTACCCTTATCTACTTATGAGGATTCTGATGCAGAGGACTCTATTCCCTCTGCTTCCCCTCCAGAGGATTTTTCTTTTGGTGAAACCTTACATACTCTAAGGGAGCATTTCCACTGGGAAAGCCAAGATTTTTCTGATTCAAAAAAGAGGCTTAGGAATTTCTTACTCCTGTCTCAGCATAGGCCTTTAGCTATACCTCCTGTAGTAGACATTGTTGATGATGCCTTTTTGGAATCTAGTTTGGCCTCTGATTCTTTGCCTCCTGCTCCCAGAAAACCTGACCGATGTTACAGGGTTCCTGAGTCACACAAGTTCCTTTTTAAAAATCCTATTGCGGATCCAGAGACTATTTGTCAGGGACCAAGGGCATTAAGGCTTCTACTGCTAAAAATCCTACCCCTTCTGATAGAGACTCCAGGGTACTGGATATATGGGGTAAGAAGGTTTACACATCTGTAGCCTTGGCCATTAGGGCTTTAAACTGCCAGTTTTATATGTTAAACTATCAACAACATGTTATTGGATTGCTTAAACAGGAAATTATGTTGATTCCTGACTGTGCTGAAAACAAAGACTTACAGGATTTAATGCATTCTGCTGAACAGGTTGGAAAACATACTTTGCAATGTGGATTTGATTCATTAGAGGCCTCTTGCAGGGCTGCTGTTACTGGGTCTGTGCTCAGAAGGCATGCTTGGCTTAAGGAGCAATCTTTGCCTGATCATGTTAAAGCTAAACTGTTGGAAGCTCCCTTAAATCAGGACCACCTGTTTGGCAACAAAGCTGAGGAAGTTCTTTAAAAGATGGAAGATAAAGCTAAATCTATGCAAACTGTTAAAGATTTCTTACAAGTTCAGCCTCCAACATTTAGTAGGCATTGGCCCTCTAAGAATAGGTCCTTTCCAGCCCCTTTCAGGTCTTCTCAATCCAAACCCAGACACAGCAGAAACTCCAGGTTTCAGTCCCAGGGGAGGCACAAGAGGTTTCCGCATCCAAATCTGGGAGTAGTAAGACTCCCCCCTATGGAAAACTGCCTCCATGACTTGCTTTTAAAACTTCCAAGCACTTCCCAACCAAATGCTCCTTTAGGCTGAAAGATTGGTCTGCAGGCAAAAAACTTGGAACTCATTACCCAGGACAAATGGGTTTTAAATATAGTGTCCCAAGGATACAGATTTCAGTTCAACACGTTACCAACAACAAGCGGGTGGCCAGATCTACTCCCAAATCAGCAGGCAGAGGCCCTCAAGTACTCTCCCCCTTAAGCATGGGGGTTATTCAGTTGGTACTAGAAGAGGAAAAGGGGCAAGGTTTCTATTTGAGACTTTTCCTGGTACCCAGAAAAGACCATTTTTGGCAACCTATCCTGGACCTTTCTACTCTAAATACCTTTCTGGTGATTCCAAAATTCAAGATGCTCTTCACCAGCTGCTTCCTATGCTAGGCAAAGATGCCTGGTTGGCAACACTAGACTTAAAAGAAGCATACCTGCACATCCCTATCAGGGAGTCTTGCAGAAGATACCTATGCTTCAAAGCAGGGTACATGCACTATCAGTTCTCTGCACTGCCCTTTGGCTTATCTACTGCGCCCAGGGTATTCACAAAGTGCCTAGCCCCAGTCATTGCATTTTGCAGGCAAAGAAATATTCAAATATACCCATACCTGAACGATTGTCTAATTCAGGCAGAAAGTCAGGACATACTTTTGAATCATTTGGCTTTTGTTGAAAGGATGCTAACTTGTCTGGAGTGCACCATAAATGAAAAGAAATCCCACCTGGTACCCTGTCAAATTATATTCCTGGGAGCAAACTTGAATACAACTTCCCAGATGGCTTTCCTCACGCCAGAGAAATGGATTCATTTGACAACCTACTTCAAACAAGTGGACACAAAAAAAACAGCTATTTGCAAGGCAAATACTGCAAGCCTTGGGGTTCATGGCCTCGTGCATTCTTCTAATTCCATATGCAGGGCTGCATATGAGGAAACTACAATGGTATCTCAAAAGCCTATGGTGCCTACATTCTTAGGATCTAGAAGCAATGATTCTTATCATACCTTGCCTACGCCTAGAGTTCCTCTGGTGGGCAGAGGCCTGCCACCAAAACAAGGGACTGCCATTCACACTAACCCCTGCCCGCCCAACCCTTAACAACAGATGCATTAGACTATGCATGGGGGGCTCACCTGGCAAGGAAGTGCATTCAGGGCAAATGGAAACCAAGTCAAATGCACCTGCACATAAATCAAAAAGAAATGTTAGCTGTACAGAATGCTCTGACATCCTTCAAGGATCACATTCTTCCAGGACAACAAATGGTAAAGACAGACAACACCACTGTCATGTGGTACATAAAAAAGTGGGGGTACACATTCTAGCCCCCTCTGCAGACTAGCCATGGCGTTGTGGAACACAGCCTTCAGCTACCAAGTGAATCTACAAGCTCAATTCCTGCCAGGAAAACTAAATACAATAAGCAGAAACCTCGTGGACCCACACGAGTGGAAACTGGAACCAAGGATTTTCAACATGTTGACAAGCAAATAGGGGAGCCCAGATATAGATCTGTTTGCTTCCCCCAGAACCATCAGTTGGACAAATTTTGCACAAGGATTCCCCACAAGATAGCTTGGAAAGTGGATGCTCTGTCCTTCAGCTGGAACAACCTATCAGTTTATGCCTTTCCTCCTTTGCCTCTCCTCTCCAAAGTACTACTAAAGATCAAACAGGACAAGCCAAGGATGATTTTAATTGCACCAGACTGGCCACCCAACACTCTTGCGCAGTGTGTCACGCTTGGCCCCATGGCACCTGCCTCAGACTCCTTCCCTGTTGTCTCAGCAGGAGAACCAGAATCTGCACCCTCAACAGCAAACCCTGAACCTAACAGCCTGGCTAATTACCTAATCTCCAGATACGTTGAGAAAAAACACTTTATATAAATAATGACAGCAAAGCTTTCGGGTAAAGCCCTTCCTCAATACTTATTACAAACATTTCTAAAAAACCATACTGGTTTATATACAGGTCAATAAAATCACATGACCAGCAGTCCAAAGGTCATGTGACCACACAAAAAATAAAACATACTAACATAAAATAAATAAAATTATAACATCTATTAACGTAATTTAGTATGTTGTAATTTAGTAAGAACAGGTTTTAATGTAATCATATTATTCAAACCTGGAAAATGATCAGAGTTAAGCCTGAGAATCCATTCATACTCCTTTAACTCAAGTAAGTTATTATTGTCTCCACCTCTGGCAGTAGGGTGCATAACATCTATGATTCTAAAACAAAACATATGCTCAATGCCAGTTGAATGAATATATTTATTATTTACATACAACTACAAATTTTTTGAAATTCAAGATGGATGTTTCTGATAGCGTGATTGGGTTTTTGGATGTTAGAATACAACTTATAGAAGGACTTATTCACACCAGTATTTATAAAAAGGTAGCACATTCTGGGAGATATGTTAATTATACCAGTATGTTGCAGCCTGTGGTTTTTATAATTACCTAATCTCTCCTTTACCATCCCTCAGTAAGTCAGTGATGGATATAATTTTAGAAGCAATCAGACCTAGTACTTGAAAATCTTATGCTGCAAAATGGAAAAGATTCTGTGCCTGTAACCAATCTCAAGAGATGAGCGCAGCAGCGCCCAATTTACCTCAAGAATCTACAATACTTAACTGAGATGCTTCATAAGGGTCGGTCTTTCTCCTCCATCAAATTTCACGCCTCAGCTATTTCAGCTCATTATAACACAGAGCCTCCCCTCTTCTCTCCCCCACTGCTTAAGCAGTTCCTTAGAGGGGCCAAAGATTTACGACCACCCAGGAGAGCTCCATCTCCAGCCTGAGACCTTAACTTTGTATTGGAGAACCTCACTCTTCCTCCTTTCGAGCTAGCTGCTACTGCAGACTTAAGATTCCTTTCTTGAAAAACAGCTTTCCTTTTAGCAATCACTTCAGCAAGAAGGGTATCTGAATTACAGGCCATTATGGCAGTGGAGCCTTTCATCATCTTTCATGCGGACAGGGTGTCCCTCAGGACCAATCCCTCCTTCATGCCCAAGGTGGTATCCAGTTATTGTTGTATCTTCCGGCTTCCCCCGGTTAGGGGTCGCCACAGCGGAACTCCGGTCCGCTAATGATTGGCAGTAGATTTTTACATACTGACTTGCCAGGCCTGACGCACAACCTTCAACGAAGGTATGCCCATTCACGCATGTCTCCACATACAAGACGCTTTAGCTGAGAATCGAACAGGACAACATCTTACTGTGAGGCGACAATGCTACGGCAGCACCAGTCCATTAATTTGCAAACCTTCTTTCCTAATCCACAGAACAAAGGGGAACGGATACTGCATTCCTTAGATGTGCATAGACAATTTAGATTCTACTTGGACAGGACTAAACCTCAAAAGAAATCTGAACAACTGCTGGTGACATTTGCTGCAGGGACAGAGGGGAAGGCTATTTCAAAGCAAACCATCTTCAAATGGATAGGCCATTGCATTCTTTTCTGCTATAAGCACCATGGAAAACCTGTCCCACAGGGGATCAGACCCCACTCAACCAGGGCTGCATCTACCTCTACAGCCTTTCTCAGAGGGGTACCTACCAGGGACATCCTAGAAGCTTCAACCTGGAGTTCTGTACATACTTTTACATACTTTCACCAAGCATTACCATTTGCCAATTTTCTCTAAATCCAGAGCTGGCTTTGCCACTGCAGTCTTGCAGGGCCTTATAGCTGGTCCTAATGCTATCTAAATTCCTCCTCCCATCCTTAGCTTTGGGAATCTACCCAAATGTGATGGCTGCAACAGTGAAACACGAAGAACATAGTACAGTTGTGTACACTCACCATAAATGTAGATGTTCGAGTGTATTCACTGTTGCAGTCCTGGTTACCCTCCCTCCAGCCCCCTGATTTCTTTTGGCTATACCTCTTCTCTCCTTTACAATGCTTAAAAGCCTTTTGGTGTATTTGCTTTTTTGTTGGAGGTATATCCTTGTATATTTATATATTTAATTGCTTCCCATTGGGGGGCAATTGACATCTGGGGCAAGAAAAACTGATGTAATGACCGCTGTATGTTTTATACCCCTGACGACCTGAAGTCATGGAAGAGGAGACAGCAACCAATGTAGGACCCAAGACTTTGTTAATCAGGCTGGCTGAGGGCTACTGCAGGCAGATAACACAAATGTGATGACTGCAACAGTGAATACACTCGAACATCTACATTTATGGTAAGTGTACACAATTGTACTTTCCTTTTGTCATTACAAATCTTCTAGATCAGGGTATAGGGCCTGCCCCTCTCCATACAAAAGGAAAGGGATTTGAATAAAACAGTTCTATATTTATTATGGGCAATACTTGCAATCTCCATGAAATGTATAGCTAGAAGATGGAAATCAAACACATCACCAACTATGAAAGAATTTTTAAGGAAATCAAAATCAAAGAACTAAGGATTTATCGTAGGCCATTGGTAAACAATCCATGGAAAAAAAAATTATCCTTAATGGACACTTTACAGCTAAAAACAGACTCTGTCTGATAACATTATATAGTTACATCTGTACAGTAACTGAGAATATTAGTTATTACTATTGATGTCAGGCTGAATGTAAACAGTGTATGTAGTTATTTAAAATGTTATGCAAAAATATGAAAGTTTTTATTTTATATTACATTATTTGAAAATAAAAAACAATGTGAGTAAAAAAAAAAAAAGAGAGAGGGATTCTACTCCAGGTTTCTCTTCATTCCAAAACAAGAAGGTACCCAGAGACCATTTCTGGATAGGTCTACCCTGAACATCATTTTCAAGATTCCAGATTTCAAGATGTTAACACTACAAAATGTTTTCCCTCTTTTTTTCCCTCAATGCTTTTTTGTTTTCCTTGGATCTGAAGGATGTACACCTTTATATACCCTTTCTTTCAGAACATAGAAATATTTTTGTTTTAAGGTGTTTTGTTGTGGGATTTCACTTTACTGCTTTGATATTTGGGCTTTCCACTGCTCCAGGAGTGTTCAGTAAGTGTCTGTCACCTGAAGTAGCATTTTGCAGAATCAAAAGTATCCACATCTATCCTTATCTGGATGACTTTCTGATTCAAGCCACTTCTATGCAGATGATTCTTTGATATTAATGGTCCACTGTTGACATCTTACAGAACCTAGAATTCACTCTGAACTTCGACAAGTCCAGTAGTCTTCCCACTCATTCTCTAAAGACATTTCAATGCATCCCTCATAATGACCTTCAGAAAAGATTCAGTAATTAACAGATTACTTATTATCCCTGACAAACCATTCCCTGACTTCTGCTAGGGAGATTCTGAGAGGCCTGAGATATGAGGCATCTACAATTCAAATAATTCCATTTGTCAGATGTTGTATGAGGAAAATTCAGTGGTACCTAAAATCTGTCTAGGCACAATACTGTCATCCTCTGTCATTCCCACTTCCTGTTTTGCTTTTTGTGAAGAATGTCTTTGGCATATCACTCTGATAAAGGCAAACTCGGGAGTTCCTTATCTTATTTTCCTCTCCTCTCCTCTGCAAAAGGTTTCTATAGATACATCAGACATGGCCTTTGGGGCTTATTGAAAGAGTTTAACGGTACAGGGCCTTTGGTCAAAGAAGGAAAGAAGAGAGTATAAAGAAGCATGTAAGAAATGAAAGTATTGATTCTTGCTCTTCATTCTCCATCACTGTTGGTTCCTAGGAGCTGTCCAAGTTTTAATAGACGATGCCAATAACATGCAAACTGGGAGGGCACAAAATCCTACTATCTGTGCAGATTGCCAGTGATTGATTTGAACATTGCATGTTAAGTTGTCCAATCTCGCCTTCGTTCTTGCTGGATGGGTTCAGAGACTATCTTCGGCTTCGACTCAGCCACTTTCTATAACTCGAGAGCTCTTTACTGGCTCGAGGCTATCCCTTATCCCAGAATGCCCAGCGTCAGCTACCCAGATCTCATTTGCCGCTTTAGCTGCGAGGTTGCATCAGTACTGGCTCAGGCTTAGTATAACTTTTTTTCTCTATTTAAAGTCAAATATTTTACTTGAAAAATTGATATATTTTTTCTCTGTTATAGTAGATGTTCATCGTGTTACCTTGCTGCAGTCATCACACTTGGGTTATCCTGTCGTCAGGCGGTCCCGCAGTCGGCCTGAATTCCAAAGTCTTGGTCCGGTGTCGGTTGCTGTCGCTTCTTCCCTGACGTCAGTGCACCAGGGGTATATAAGAGGCATCTGACGCCATTTTCTTAAGTCTTTCTTGCCATGCGGTGCCCGAAGCAGAAGCAGTTCGCAAGTGCCGGTCGGCCGACACCTGAGATTTTCAAATCGAAACACAGTCCGAAGTCTTCAAAGCTAAGTACCTCGTTGGGGAACCTTTTCTTGCCTCAGTCCGATGTCAGAAAAAGTTAACAATTGCATTTCTTGTGGGAAGCAAATACCTCATAAGGACTTTCATTGTTATTGTATACCTTGCCTAGGCCCAGACCACAAATTCACTGGTTGTCGGTTTTGTGCTAGGTTCAATAAGCGAACTATAAAGCGACGCTTTGATTTTGCACAACACTACTTCGGTAGGAAATTTCATTACACTATGCCGTCGGAGCAACCGACTACCGGTGTGCATAAAAAACGCAAAGATAAAGACAGGCAGCCTAGATCCAAGCCAGACTCCGAGGCCTCGGCTGGGCTGGTTGCCGGTTCTCCGGTTTTCAGTGAGGTGCCTACGCAGCCCCTGGCGATCGCAGAATTGGAACCCCAGACCGCTTTGGATTCTCAAGCAGAGAGTTCTAGGCCGATGCAGCCATTTTCTTTAGGCCCTACCGACAACATTGCAGAAGGAGAAGCCGGTGCTGTGGAAACACCTTTGGTTACAGAAGGTGTCTTCAGACCGACTACTCTCACCATAAAATCTTATGCTAAGCTTAAGACTCCTCTAAAACCAAAAAAGACTGCACATCAGTCTCCAGTTCAAGGCCCCATGCCTAAGAAACAGATGCTTAAAATGGCTGAAGATTTGATTTCTTTAATCAGGGGTTCCCAACCCCCCCCCCAGACAAAAGGCCTAGACAAGAGGAGGATTATGCCTCCTCTGATCAAGTGTCTATTTCCTCAGGCTCCTCTGAGGAACAGGATTACTCCTTTCCCCCTTATGAAGATTCCATTCCCTAAGCTTCTCCCCCTGAAGACTATTCCTTTGGGGAAACCTTACATACCATGAGGGAACATTTCCACTGGGAAGGTCAGGATTATTCTGACTCAAAGAAAAGGCTCCGAGAGTTTCTTTTACTCTCCCAGCACAGACCACTTGCTATCCCTCCAGTTTTAGGCATTGTGGATGATGTTTACTTAGAATCTAGTCTAAATCCAGATTCTCTGCCTCCTGCTCCAACCAGACCAGAGAGATATTATAGAGTGCCTGACTCACACAAATTCCTTTACAAAAGCCCAGTTGCTGACCCAGAGACAATCTCCCAGGGTCCCAAAGGGGCTAAGGCTTCTATGGCTAAAATCCTGTATCCTCTGAAAGGGACTCCAGAGCACTAGATAGGTGGGGGAAGAAGGTTTACACCTCAGCTACTCTAGCTATAAGAGCACTGAATTGTCAATTTCACATGCTGAAATACCAACAATTCCTAATGTCCCAAATAAAACAAAAGATGAGCACGCACCCACAACAGTCTGAATTCAAGGAAATGCAGGATCTGTTGCATGCAGCTGAACAGGTGGGCAAACATACTTTACAATGTGGATTTGATTCCTTGGAAGCTTCCTGTAGAGCAGCTGTTTCTGGGTCTGTTATACGTAGGCATGCTTGGTTAAAGGAACAAACTCTGCCTGATCATGTTAAAGCAAAGTTACTAGATGCACCATTACAGCAGGATGTCTTATTTGGGGTTAAAGCAGACGAGGTTTTAAAGAAAATGGAGGATAAGGCAAAATATATGCAGACGGTCAAAGATTTCTTACAAGTACAACCCCCACACTTCAGCAGAAATTGGCAAACAAAAACATTGGTCCTTTCCAGCTTCTGACAGACACAGAGGGGTAAATACAGACGCCCAAGGGGCAGAGGACAAGCACAAATCCCTTACAAACCTCGCCAATGGAGCACTGTAACACAGAAGGGAGGAGAAGACAGGTCCCAATCTACTAGAAGACAAACACAATGACTTAAACCTCAAACTGCCAAGCAAAATTCTCTTGGCAGCTTCCTTGGGAGGAAAATTAGCATTTTATACAGACAACTGGCGCATCGTCACAAAGGACAAATGGGTCCTAGACATTATCTCACAAGGATACAGATTCCATTTCCACACCTTGCCATGGATAAAAGGAATGCCAAACCTGCCACAAAATCAATGGACAGAGGCACAAAAAGAAATTACAGCTCTCATGGACATGAGAGCCATTCAACTGGTACCCACACAGGAGCAAGGCCAAGGATTTTACTCAAGGCTCTTTCTAGTCCCCAGAAAGGACAATGCTTGGAGATCCATTCTGGACCTTTCAATTCTAAACACCTTCTTGCAAGTACCCAAATTCAAGATGCTAACACCACAGCAGCTTCTTTCCATGTTGGGCAAGAAAGCTTGGCTAGTAACGTTGGACCTCAAGGAGGCATACCTGCATGTCCCTATCAGACAAAATTGCAGAAGATACCTCCGTTTCTTTGCAGGTTCAACCCATTACCAATTCTCTGCACTGCCCTTTGGCTTATCTACTGTGCCCAGGGTCTTCACAAAATGCCTGGCACCAGTAATTGCATTCTGCAGACAAAGAGGAATTCAAATATACCCATACTTGGACGACTGCCTCATCCAAGCAGAAAGCAAGGACATTCTCTTACAACATCTGACTTTTGTAAAACACCTTCTAAGTTGCCTAGGGTACACAGTAAACAAAAAGAAATCAAAACTAGTGCCCTCAAAAAAATATAACATTCCTGGGTGCCAGCTTGAATACAACGGCTCAGATGGCTTATCTGACGCCAGACAAACAACTACAACTAACTCAATACTTCAAAATAATGGCAACAAAGACCCAACTCCCTGCAAGAAAAATTCTGCAGGCCTTGGGCTTCATGGCATCTTGCATACTACTAATACCATTTGCAAAACTGCATATGAGGAAATTACAATGGTACCTGAAAAGCGTATGGACTCAACACAGCCACAGCTTGGAAGCAATGATACCTCTCATTCCCTGCCTTCAACAGGAGTTTCTGTGGTGGTCACAGGCATGTCACCTCAACAAGGGTCAGCCTTTCACCTTACCCCCAGCCAGGCAAACTGTGACAACAGATGCATCGGACTATGCCTGGGGGGCACACATGACAGGACGATGCGTTCAAGGCATATGGACTGCAGATCAAAGGAATCTGCACATCAGACAAAAAGAAATGCTAGCTGTACAGAATGCTCTGACAGCCTTCAAGGACCTCTTACATCCAGGACAGCTTATAATAAGGACAGACAACACCACAGTAATGTGGTACATAAACAAGGGGGTACACACTCCTACCCTCTATGCAGGCAAGCAATGACCTTGTGGAACACAACACTGGCTTACCAAGTTTAATTACAAGCTCAATTCCTGCCAGGAAAAAAGAACACATTGGCAGACGACCTAAGCAGAAACATCATGGATCCCCACGAGTGGAAACTGGATCCACAAGTATTTGTAATGATAACTCAAAAATGCGGGCACCCAGACATAGACCTGTTTGCCAACCCCCAAAACTATCAGCTGTCAAAATTTTGCACAAGGACATTTCACCATCAAGCTTGGAAAGTGGACGCACTCTCATTCAGTTGGAAAATGCTGACAGTATATGCCTTTCCTCCATTGCCCCTTCTCACAAAGGTGCTGCTGAAAGTCAGGATGGAGAGACCCCGAATGATACTCATTGCCCCATACTGGCCACGCCAGCACTGGTACCCACTACTAAGGAACATGGCCCAGGGCCCACCGTGGATTTTACCACAAATTCCTCATCTGCTCACACAGCAAGACAGTCAGATTCTACACAGCCAGCTCAAAACCTTAAATTTGGCTGCATGGCAAATCACCTAAGCAATCAGCCAGCTCCCCTTTCACAAGCTGTTATGGATGTCATTCTGGAGGCCAGAAGGCCCAGCACCAGGAAAGCCTACTCAGACAAATGGAAAAGATTTTGCGCCTGGAACCAAGCTAAAGGCCAAAATACCCTTCAGCCAGACATACCTCAGATTCTACAATATTTAACTGAGATATTACACAAAGGACTTTCTTTTTCATCTATTAAAATCTACGCCTCAGCTATTTCAGCTCACTACAACACGGATCCTCCCTTATTTTCACATCCACTTCTAAGGCAGTATCTCAGAGGGGCCAAAAACATTAGGCCTCCCAGGAGAGCGCCAACACCAACTTGGGACCTCAATTTTGTTCTGGAAAAACTTACGCTGCCACCTTTTGAGCCAGCTTTCTCAGCTGACTTAAAGTTTATATCATGGAAGACTGCCCTGCTGCTAGCAATTACTTCAGCCAGAAGAGTCTCAGAGCTACAGGCACTAATGGCTGTAGAGCCTTTCCTCATTTTTCATCAAGACAGAGTTTCTCTATGAACTAACCCCTCCTTTATGCCAAAGGTGGTATCCAGTGTGGCTCTAAATCAAACCATCCATTTACCCACCTTCTTTCCAAATCCACAGAACAAAGGAGAAAGACTCCTGCATTCCTTGGACTTTCACAGGCAACTACGTTACTACTTGGATAAAACTAAGGTTTTCAGAAAATCTGACCAACTTTTTGTATCCTATGCTACAGCATCACAAGGAAATGCTATCTCAAAACAGACCATTTCCAAATGGATAGGACATTGCATATGTTTTTGCTACACCCATCATGGAAAACCAGTTCCTGCTAGCATAAGGCCCCACTCCACCAGGGCAACAGCTACATCTACAGCCTTCCTCAGGGGGGTGCCAACCAAGGATATTCTAGAAGCTGCAACTTGGAGTTCAGTACACACCTTCACCAAACACTATCACTTGCCACTTTACTCTAAGACTAGAGCTGGCTTCGCCACTGCAGTTTTGCAGGGCCTTCTAGCCTCCTCTAACCCTGTTTGACTCCACCTCCCATCCTTAGCTTTGGGATTCTACCCAAGTGTGATGACTGCAGCAGGGTAACACGATGAACATAGTACAGTTTTGTACCTACCATAAATGTAGATGTTCGAGTGTGTATACCCTGCTGCAGTCCAGGTTACCCTCCCTCCATCCCCTCTGACCTAACTAAAACCTTTCAATACCTTAAAATCTGATACAACCTTTGTGGTGTATTTGCTTATAGCTGGAGGGATGTTTTGTTTGTGGTAAACTTTTATTATTGGTACTATCTACTGACCACCATTTGAGGGGTCACCTGACATCTGAGGCAAGAATAACTGAAGAAAATGGCGTCGGATGCCTCTTGTATACCCCTGGCGCACTGACGTCAGGGAAGAAGTGACAGCAACCGATGCCGGACCAAGACTTTGGAATTCAGGCCGACTGCGGGACCACCTGACGACAGGATAACCCAAGTGTGATGACTGCAGCAGGGTATACACTCGAACATCTACATTTATGGTAGGTACAAAACTGTACTTTTGTAAATTTATTTAGTTGTAAACCCTTTATCTCGTCCTTTGTTGTGTTTTTGTGCTGTGTTGGCTGTCACCCCTTAGTCGCTAGCCCTTCTGTTGTTCCCTGAACTCGTTTAAGTTAGAGAGTTCATCCCTCCCCCCCTTTTAAGGACAGCCATTTAAGTTAGAGGCTCTCCTTTAAGGTCTTTATTAATATAATTTTTAGTTTTATTATTGTAGTGCGTCTTTTTGTGGTACTTCAAAATGTCTAAGGAAGTTAAAACCTCAGTGTTTAAAAAGTGTGACTCATGCTGTCAGAAGGTGTCTCTGACAGATGGGCACACTAGTTGTGTTTATTGCTTGGGGGCTGTGCATCTGCAGGACTCTTACTCTATTTGCATGCCTTTAGTCTAAGAGTCCTGCAGGAGTGGAAAAACAAGCTAATTCTCCGTGGATTGTTAAAACAGGATTCTCTGGCTAAAGCATCTCAGCCAGTGAAATCTTTGAAAACAGTCAAGCCGTCAGCTCCATGTTCGGAACTGACCTGCGAGCTTGACAAACCAAGTGTGTCGGTGCCCTCTAGCACCAACAAGACTCCTCCGTCTGCTCCAACTGTTACTTCGGAGCCACAAACGAGCTAGGTCTCCTTCATTTGAGCTGATTCGCTTGGTGCCACAATCAGCCTTACTTCAGAGCAAAGCCAATCATCGCTCATCTTCCCACTCCTCTTGATCCTCGAGGTTATCTGATCTGGATGTGGAGAGAGTGGTCAGTAGATTGCTGAAGTCACAGGCCCTTGTAAAAATGCTTTCGAGCCCACCTCAACAGGCTTCGGCTCCATCTGCTTCGATTTCGATTCCTCCTCCAACTATGCTTAGTTTGGAGCCAGAGTCCATGGACGCTCCGATAGTGGTTCTTTTGGCTCCGATGACATCCTCTTCGGCTCCGATGCTGGGTCCGATTACCTCTGTTCTTCTTCCCATCGAGGTATCTGGGTGCTGAAGCTCTCTCGTCGGCTTCAAGGGGGGAAGTGGCATTGGACCCTTGTCTGACCCTGCTCTCCCTCTCAGAGCATCGGCTCAGTTGAGCTCAGCTCCCACATCGGCCTTGGAGCCGTCACCCTCAGTGCAGAGTGGGATTCCTGTCTCTTCGGAGCCAGAGCCCTCTTTGTGTCAAGAACGTGATGCCTTTGAGGTCATGCAGAGAGTGTTGTCCCCACAGACGGCCCCACTATCGGACCCATCGGCTCCATCCTCCCTGGTTCCTGTGACAACCTCTGCTCCTCCTCCAGCCGCAAAGCGTAGGGCGGCGCAGTGGTGCAGCGGTTAACGTCACTTCACAGCAAGAGGTTCTCTGGTTCGAATCTCGGCTGGGGTGCCTTCTGTGTGGAGTTTGCATGTTCTCCCTGTGTTCGCATGGGTTTCCTCCGGGTACTCCGGTTTCCTCCCACATTCCAAAGACATGCATCTGGAGCATTTCTCCCCGGGCCTCCGCTGAAAACAGGCTCTGTGGAACCTAGTCGGACATTCCCGGTCAACAAATGTTAAATAAATAAAAAATAAATAAAGACTTATGCCCCAGGACACCCATTGGGTGAACCATCTTCTTCTGAAACCTCCCCAGAGCATTCTGAGCAGGTTTTCCTGAAGAAAAAGTGCAAGAGGAAGCACCAAGACTCCCCTGAGTCTGTCACCTGAGATACAGACCTGGATGAATCGGAGGGGTCCCCAAGGTCCCCCTCTGAAGATGTTTTCTGTTTGGACATCCTCAAGATTCTTAGGCAGAGGCATAGTTGGACTTCCCTAGCCCCCTCTGAGGATGAGTCTGTATACCTGGACGCATTTGGTTCCCGACCTTCCACCTCCTGGGTGTCTCTGCCTTTTGATCCACTCGTCTGCAGTGTCTCGAAAGGCTTGGTCAGCTCCAGATTCCATGTAACCTGTCCTGAGGAGACCTAATAAATTTATCACAGCTCCCCAAGGCAAACAATTCTTGACTAAAGGTGTCCCAGTTGATGCCATGGTGGTAGCAGCAGCCACAAAGAGAGAGTTAGCTGAAACCTCATCTGTCTATCCACCGAATAAAGACTCTTGTACGATGGACGGATATGGGAAGCAAATGTTTTCATCAGCAACCTTCTCCCTTAGGTCCCTGAACTATCTTTCCCATTTTACTAGGCTTCAGAGGGATCACGTAAAAAAGCTTGGAGATACCCTAGAAGATCCCACAGCTAAGGGAGCTTCAGCCAAGGTAGCTACCCAGCTGGCGACTCTAAATTCAGTAGTCAACTCCTCCATGAGGCTTATTTCATATGCAGCCGATGGAGCGAGCAGAGCTGCAGTAACAGGAGTGGCTCTTAGGAGACATTCTTGACTGTGGCTGTGTCAGTTTGCAGAACCATTCAAAGCGTCCTTCACCAATACCCCCTTTGATGGCTCCTCTCTCTTTGGGCCTCAGGTGAAAGACACGCTTACCAGGTGCCAGCAGGAAAGCAAGATTCTCTCTGATGTGGGAGTCTGTTTTTCCACTCCTACCAGACCATACCCAAAGAGTCAGAAGGGTGGAAAGATGTGGTTTCGAAAATCCCTGGGACCCTTGCTTGATGCACATGGTGAATTTTCCCCCAGGGGCAGATGGGGAAATAATAACAATGGTAGATGCCACCCTCATGGCAGAGGGGGTCCGCAAAATCAGGTGGACAGAGATGTGTTCTCTTCCAATCCCTATCAACATCCCTGAAGGGATGCCCAGCTGCTCAATTCTGGAGGCAGTCGTGGGAAGGCTTTCATTGTACACAATCACCTGGCAAAATATTACAAAAGACAAATGGGTACTATCTATTATATCCGGAGGTTACAAGATTCCCTTCCATCAACCCCCTCTTGTTTCAAAGAAATCCATCCCAGATGTTCCACCCAATCTAAGGGATCAGACAGTCACAGAAGTTTCAAGACTGCTAGAAAAAAGAGCCATCCAGGAAGTCCCTGCAGACCAAGTAGGATCCAGAACTTACTCAAGATTATTTTTAGTGCCCACAAAGACAGGGGACTGGAGACCAATTCTGGATCTCAGCAGGTTAAACAAATCTGTACAAAAAGAAAAGTTCTGGATGGTAACACTGCAGTCCATTCTCCCCTTTCTGGGTCAGGACAATTGGATGTGCTCCATAGATCTTCAGGACATGTACTATCATATAAAAATGGACAGACGGTCCAGGAGATTTCTACACTTCTGGCTAGGGGCCAGTCATTACCAGTTCAGAGCTCTGCCCTTTGGTCTCACCACAGCCCCCAGGGTGTTCACCAAATGCATGGCAATAGCTATGGCTCACCTGAGACATCTAGGATTCCAGGTGTTTCCTTATCTGGATGACTGGCTCCTCACTGCTACCACCAGGCAACAACTTATAGAGGCACGAGATTACACCATCACATCCTGTGCTCAACTAGGCATCACAATAAATTTCGAAAAATCTGCCTTGTTGCCCTGTCAATCTATTACATACATAGGAGCAGAGCTAGAGACAAGGAAAATGATTGTAAAATTGCCTCAGGAATGACAACAGGTGTCACTTCTCCTGAGGAGCAAAAGAATTCAAGTCAAATATGTTCCTCAAACTCTAGAGTCCATGGCAGCAGCCATTCTTCTTGTTCCCTTAGCACGCTTTCACATGAGAATCCTTCAGTGGCTTCTTTTCACACAATGGTCTTTCCAGGAATTACCCATGATGCTAATTACGGAATCTTGCAAAAGACACTTTTCCTGGTGGATGGTCTCCCCACTAGTGACTCAGGGAAGACCTTTCATGGAATCCCATCCGGTTGCCACAGTGACCACAGACACTTCCCTGATAGGGTGGGAGGGGACATTATCTAGGGAAGACAGTCCAAGGCACTTGGCAACTTCACGAGTATCACTTACACATCAACATCCTGGAGATGAGAGCTCTGCTCCTAGCATTGCAAGCTCTTCAAGATTCTCTCCCTGCTGGGACTATTGCAATACAGACGGGCAACATGTCAGTGGTTTGGTACATCAACAAACAGGGCAGAACCAGGTCTTACCCCTTGTGTCGAGAGGCCCTCAGACTGTGGCAATGGGGGATTTCCTCCTGTTTTGTTACAGCAATGCATATCTCTGGGTCTCTGGGACATCCAACATAATAGCGGACAGGCTCAGCAGGGCTATCCTCATGCCTCATGAATGGTCCCTGAAACAGGATATTGTGGATCTTATTTTCCGCAAATGGGGCCAGCCTTGCTGCGATCTCTTTGCCTCTTCCCGCAACAACAAATGCAGCAGCTACTTCTCCCTTGTTCCTCCTCCAGGTCAGACACCCAGGAACGCTCTAATCCACGACTGGCCTCAGGGACTCCTTTATGCATTTACTCCCCTTCTCCCTAATTCCAAAAGTCATTCAGAAAGCAAGATCTTTGGGTTGCAAGATGATCCTCATTTCCCACATTGGCCTCGACAGATTTGGTTTCCATTCCTTCGCCCCCATCTTCTAGCCCAGCCTTGGAGTCCAGATCCAGTACCGGACCTCTTGATTCATCAATCAGGTGGGCTACACCAATCTCTCAAGCTCACAGCTTGGTTCATAGGTTGATACTAGGCTATCTGCCCTAGGGCATTTATAAGCCTAGCCAGAGTGTGTTTGGCTTTCACCACCCTTTTAGATTAGTTGACTGTGCCTCTGTGTAGTAGGTCACAGAAGGTAGCCCTTTTAAGATTAGTTTACTGTACCTCTGTCAAGCAGGGACACAGAAGAGATCCCAGGGGTAAACTTACGATCTCCCATCCACTCGTCAAGATTTCTCTTGAAGAGGGTCAGTGAGGGGCTCTGCCTAACATGGTTTGGGATTTTATTCCAGAGTGAGGGGAGCTACTGGGATATGAATCTGTCCCTCCAGTATGTCCTATTTATTTCTGTGCTGAGGTTCAAGTCCCTGGAGGGTGTAGCTCTAAGGGATTTGGATTTCCTGAGGTGAAGCATGTCCATTAATTCTGGGTTGGACATGGCTTTGTATGTCAGACACAGATCGCCTCTGAGTAGGCGGTACAAAACTGAGTAGAGGTGGGGTTTCTTTAGCCGAACTGCATAGGGCATCTGTTTGAGCCCCTTGATCCTCTTGGTGAGATACTTTTGGGGTCTTTCCAGTTGCTGCAGGTGTCTGGTAAGGTACATCCCAAATGGGGCATTGTACTCAATTATGGGCCTGATAAGTGATGAGTAGAGGGGCACAATGACCTCTCTTGATCTAGATGTGAACCCTTTCGTGATGAGGTGGGCTATATAGAAGGTCTTTCTAACCACTTTGGCAACGTGATTGTCAAAGGAGAGATTGCTATCTACTTGGGTCTCCAAGTCCCTAATTACTTCTTCCGTACTTAATGGATTACCACCTGTGTGGTAATTTGTGGGCACTTTGATGTCCTTCAAGGATGCATCTGCAGTCTTTACAAATGGGTTGTCCTGTCGTCAGGCAGCCCTTCGGTCGGCCGGATTCCAAAGTCTGGGTCTGGCTTCGGCTGGTGTCGCACTTCACCCGACGTCACTGCGGCAGTTATTCGGGTATAAAGGCATCAGCCGACGCCATTTTCCTCAGTCTTTCCTGCCGCGTGGCGCCCGAAGCAGAAGCTGTTCGCAAGTGCCGGTCGGTCAGATCCAGAGATTACTACTACCAATACTACTTCGAAGACTTCTATAAAGCTAAGTACCCCGTTGGGGACTCTTTCTTGCCTCAGCCGATGTCAGAGAAAGTTAACTGTTTATCTTGTGGGAAACAAATACCTCATAAAGATTTCCACTCCTTTTGCATACATTGTTTAGGCCCAGACCACGACGTAGCAGCTTGTCTAGCCTGTGCTTTTTAACCGACGGACGCTTAGACGCCGGTCGGACTTTGCTGAGCAGATTCGCCCGATTTTGCCTACATTATGCCGCCGGATCCTCCGACCACGCAAATAACCAAAAACGCAAAGAAAAGGACCGACATTCGCGGTCCGCTGGTTTCGCCGAAACCGCGTTAAGCAAACCACGAGTGTCTCGGTTTCGGCCGAAACCGAGCAAGCAGTTCTTTCTTCAGCCGATAACTTGCCTTCTACCGAGGCCTCTTCTAACCTGGTAGAAACGGCTTCTGAAATCCAACCTTCGGTTGCGGTTTCCCAGGATTTATCAGACACCATTCCCCTGGATATCTCTACCCCTGCACGTGGAGCTGCTAGGCCTCCTCCGGCCATGTCTATTAAGGCCTTTGCCAGGGCTAAAGCAGCCAAAGCATCAAAACCTGTGCCTGCCAAGCCCCCCTCTCACAGGCCCAGCACCTGCTCCCATATGCTTTCTTTGGCTGAGGATCTCATCTCCTTAATTCGTGGAGCCCAGCCTCATCCAGACAGGGCCTCTCGCCCTCCTCCAGAAAAAAGGCCTAGAGCAGAGCCCCCTGAGCCAGTATCCACAGATGATTCCTCTGATGACTCAGAACATACAGACCCTCCTGAGGCTTCTTATTCTCCTTACGAAGACTCTGATGCTGAGGAGTCCATCCCTTCAGCCTCTCCTCCTGAGGAATTTTCCTTTGGGGAAACCTTACATGCTATGAGGGAACAATTTCAGTGGCAGGGCCAAGATTTCTCAGACTCTAGAAAAAGGCTTAGGACCTTTCTACACTTGCCACAGCATAGGCCTTTAGCCATACCTCCAGTTCTCCCTGTTGTTGATGATGCATTTAATGATGCTTGCACTACTCCTGATTCTTTACCTCCGGCTCCTGCTAAGCCCGATAGGTACTACAGGGTCCTGGACACTCATCACCACTTATATAAGGCTCCTTTTGCGGATCCAGAGACTATCTCCCAGGGTCCTAAAGCTGTAGCAGCTACTTCTTCTAAAAACCCACTCCCCTCTGAAAGGGAATCCAGATCCTTAGAGAGATGGGGTAAAAAAGTTTACACCTCTGCTACTTTGTCAGCTAGAGCTTTGAACTGCCAATTTCATATGCTTCAATATCAAGAGTTTATGCTTGACCAGTTGACTAAAAAGCTGTCCTCTGAAGAATCTTTAGATAAAAAGTATGTTCAAGAAATGGTACATAATATACAGCAGGTTAGTAACCATTCTTTAAAATGTGGCTATGATGCACTGGAGGCTTCCTTTAGATCAGCCATGACTGGCACAGTTATCAGGAAGCATGCATGGTTGAAAGAACAGGCATTACCAGAACACGTCAATTCTAAGCTTTTGGATGCACCTATGGACAAGGTCAATTTATTTGGTTCCCCTGCACAGCAGGTACTAAAAAAGATGGAAGAGAAAGCAAAATCTGTGCAAACAGTGAAAGATTTCTTACAAGTTCAACCTCCAAGGTTTAGCAGGAACTGGCCCTCCAAGAATTGGTCCTTTCCGGACTCCTCTAAGACACAAAGAGGCAGGAATAGGCGCTCTAGAGGCAGAAACCAATCCAGGGGTGCCTACAGGGGTCGCCAGTGGCAGGGTAACAACCAACGAGGCACGGATACAGCCACCACCACTACAACAACTCAATCACAGTGACTTGGCGGTGGCACCACCTACCAGGGAACAACTAGAAGCACCCTTAGGCGGAAAGCTAACCTTATTCTCAAGAAACTGGCACTGCATTACAAGAGAAAAATGGATTTTGCAAACTATAGACCATGGTTACAGGTTCCATTTCCATACACTACCATCTAACTGCAAGAAAAGTGCTACAAGCTCTAGGCTTCATGGCATCCTGCATAATTCTGGTCCCTCATGCCAGGCTGCATATGAGAAAACTACAGTGGTATCTAAAGAATTTGTGGTCTCAGCACAAGCACAGCCTAGAAGCCAAAATTCCAATGATTCCATGCCTGAAGCAAGAGTTCCTATGGTGGGCTCAGGCCTGCCAATCAAACACAGGATTACCCTTCAGCAAAAGTCAACCAAGACAAACCATCACGACAGATGCCTCAGACCTCGGTTGGGGGGCACACATGATGGACAAGTGCATTCAAGGCCTATGGACTCAAGACCAGCTGCATCTGCACATAAATCTAAAAGAAATGATGGCAGTAAAATTGGCATTCCAGGCATTCAGACCTTTTCTCCAAGAAGGCCAGTTGATGATAAGGACAGACAACACCACAGTTATGTGGTACATCAACAAACAGGGAGGCACACACTCATACCCTCTATGCCGGCTGGCACTGGACCTATGGGATGTGGCTCTGAGCTACAACATTCAGTTACAGGCAATTTATGTACCAGGGAAGGAGAACATTCTAGCAGACATATTAAGCAGAACTACAACAGATGCCCACGAATGGATGCTGCATCCGGACATCTTCAAAACCATCACAAGAGAATGGGGAGTACCACAAATAGACTTGTTTGCATCCCCACTCAATCACCAGTTGAAGAAATTCTGCACAAGGACTTACCACCCACTTGCTTGGAAGGTGGACTCCCTATCTTTCAGTTGGAAAAACCTGACAGCATATGCATTCCCACCACTTCCTTTGATGCACAAGGTGCTTCTGAAGATCAAAGAGGAGCGTCCGAGGATCATTCTGATAGCCCCAGACTGGCCAAGACAGCATTGGTATCCACTGCTGAGGAGCATGTCCCGGGAACAAATATGGACACTGCCCCTGATCCCATTACTGCTAACACAGAACAACTACAACATCCTGCATCCAAACCTAAAAACTCTGCAGCTAACTGCCTGGAACATTACATAACAGCAATGAACCCAAATTTATCCCAAAGGGTTAAAGATATAATCATGAAGGCTCGTAGACCTTCAACAAGAAAGAATTATGCAGCAAAATGGAAAAGATATCTCATCTGGAGTACTGCAAAGGGGCAAGATGTGACACTGGTGAACATAGCCAACATCCTGGAGTACTTGGCGGAGCTCTTCCATACAGGCCTGTCCTATTCTTCCATCAAGATACATGCATCAGCTATTTCAGCAGAATACAGCTTGGATCCTCCTGTCTTCTCGCATCCTCTGCTCAGACAGTTTCTGAGAGGAAGTAAAAATGTAAAACCTCCCAGGAAACCTCCATTGCCAGCATGGGACTTGAACTTTGTGCTAGAAAACTGACTCTTCCTCCTTTCGAACCAGCAGCAACAGCAGAATTACAATACTTATCCTGGAAGACTGCTTTCCTGCTGGCAATAACTTCAGCAAGAAGGGTCTCTGAACTACAGGCATTAATGGCAGTGCAACCCTTCCTGATCTTCCATCAAGATAGAGTGTCCATGAGAACAAATCCTACATTTATGCCTAAGGTGGTATCCAGAGTCTCTTTAAATCAGGCTATCCACCTTCCTACATTCTTCCCCAACCCACAGAGCAGGGGAGAAAGGCTCTTACATACCTTGGATGTACACAGACAATTACGCTACTACCTGGACAGGACAAAAAACAATAGAAAAACTGACCAGCTTCTGGTAGCATATGCAACAGGAAAGGAAGGAAAACCATTTTCTAAACAGACAATCTCCAAATGAATAGGAAATTGCATTAGATTTTGTTACTCCTACCATGGAAAGAAAACTCCAGAGAACATCAGGCCTCACTCCACAAGGGCTACTGCCACTACCACAGCTTTCTTACGAGGAGTGGCTACCAAGGACATTATAGAGGCTGCTACTTGGACCTCCGTGCATACATTTGCCAAGCATTATAACTTACCTCTATACTCTAGATCCCGTGCTGGTTTTGCCACTGCTGTTTTGCAAGGGATCCTAACTACACCATAATATCTTCTCATTTCCTCCCCCCCCTAGTTTAGCTATGGTATTCTACCCATTTGTAAAGACTGCAGATGCATCCTTGAAGGACATAGTACAGTTTTGTACCTACCATAAATGTAGATGTCCGAGAGGAATGCATCTGCAGTCAGGATTACCCACCCTCCTTCCCCTCTGAGGTACTCCTAGGGTATTTGCCAATCTTCAGCTAGCTTGGGGGGGATCTATTATGGTGTATTTGTTTGTTTATATGTACATACATGCTTATTTTGTGTGTTTGCTCTCTACTATTTGAAAACTTTGACTTTTATCCAAATTTAGCCATCCAAGAGGGCACCTGGCATCTGGGGCAAGAAACACTGAGGAAAATGGCGTTGGCTGATGCCTTTATACCCGAATAACTGCCGCAGTGACGTCGGGTGAAGTGCGACACCAGCCGAAGCCAGACCCAGACTTTGGAACTGCCGATCAAGGGCTGCCTGACGACAGGACAACCCATTTGTAAAGACTGCAGATGCATTCCTCTCGGACATCTACATTTATGGTAGGTACAAAACTGTACTTTTTTCCCAAAGGGGATGACTATGCACTTTTTGGCATTTAGCTTTAGGCCATGGCTCTGGCAACAGTTATCCATCTCTGTGAGACCCTTTTGGAGGATGTTTGTGTTAGCCAGAGAGTCGATTACGGCACCCAGTTTGCAGTCATCTGTGAACTTTGTCAGCCATAGTCCACCTGTGTTAGCCTGTACCTTGGAGAAATATATACCGAACAAGAGAGGTCCCAGGACTGAGCCTTGTGGGACACCACTTGTAACTGGTTTAGAGTCTGACATGGCACCTGCTATTCTGACCATGTGGGTTCTATCCCTGAGCCAGTTTGCAACCCATCTTGTGACATAGGGGTTGATATTTAAGCTGGTGAGCTTATTTATGATGCCCGAGTGGGGTATTGTGTCAAAGGCTTTTGCGAGGTCCAGGTAGGCTGTGTGGACTACCTTCCCTTCATCTATGGTTTTGGTGACTATTTCAAAGAAGTCGACCAGGTTCAAGAGGCAAGATCTGCCCTTAACGAAGCCGATCCAGTGTCTGGAGGTTCCCAATGTCTTTGTTTATGATTTCCATGATGATACGCTCCATAGCTTTGCAGACCAGGCTAGTCAGGCTTATAGGGCGATAGTTTCCAGGGTCTGTTGTGGCACCGCCTTTGTGGAGTGGGACCACTGTTTGCTGTATGCCATTCCTTGGGTACATATCCTGTAGTAAGGCTGAGATTGAACAGTGACTTTATATGAGGGTTTAGTTCTTCTTGGAGCTCGTGTAAGATGCAGCCCGGGACACTGTCTGGTCCCATTGATGCTATGTTTTTTGCTTTGGAGAGGGCAGTTCTCACCTGTGCATCTGTGATCTCAGGAAGGCTACACTCTGTTGGGATAGACATTTGCTCTTTTGGGTGGGGGGGGGGGGAGTTTGCACTGAACCTTTCTTCCAGGATGTTGGCAATGTCTGTGGGTTCAGTGTATTTTTTGTCATTTTGCACTAACTCAGAGCATATCTGGGAGTTGCCTCCCAGGTTTCTGACGTAACTAAAGAAGGCCTTGTGATTATCTTTAGTGTCTTGTGCAATTTTTCTTTCGAAGCTGGCCTTAGATGATTTTATGAGGGATCGTAGTTTCTTGCGAGTACTGATCAGTGACGCCTTCCCTTTTTGGGATTTTGCTGTGTCATGTAGTAGCTTTCTCCTTCTGTTGTATAGCTTATTTATGTCTGGGGTCCACCAGACAGGTCTCCTGCCTTTGGAGGAGTGAGTCTTGGTTTTATTTGGGATAGCATGCTCCATGCATTCCTGTAGGTGTCCATAGAATGCTTTTGTAAATGATTCTGCATTTTGGGCTGTATTTTCCACTGGCCTGGGGGCTTTGAAGGATTCCACCTCAGTTTTGAGAAGTGTGAAGTTTGCTTTTGAGAAGTTCTTCACCGTGGTTTCCTTGGCTAGGTGGGATGGAATATGGATGTCCAGTGAGATTTGTTTATGGTCTGATCTTACCAATGAGGGGTATACCTCTGGTATGGAACATAGAGACCCCATGTTGGTGATGACCAGATCGAATATGTTTTCCCCTCTTGTGGGAGTGGTGACCAGTTGTTCCATAGCATTTGAGTTTATAAATTCTAGGAACCATTGGACGAGGGTGTTTGTGCTTGAGTAGTTTTCCCAATCGATGTTTGAGTAGTTGAAGTCACCCAATATAATAATGTTTGGAGAGACCTTCATATTCTGCAGTGTTCTCAGGAAAGCCGAGTGAGGTTCCTGTGTTTGGGAGGGTGGTCTGTACCAGACTACAAACTGAAAGGCAGTTTTGCCCACTGTTAGTTGCACATGGATGGTCTCCGATGCTTCGTGCAGTGCCACTAACCTGGAGGTGTGGGTATCTTTGATAAATATGGATACTCCCGCTCCTTTTGTGATTCGGTCCGAGTTTTGGGGCCGGAAAGCATGGTATGAAGTATAACCTGTTAGTGCTGGGGTGCTCTCGGGAGCCTTGAACCAGGATTCTGTTACTGCACAGATATCGATATTCTCCATACTGAGGAGAGTCTCGAGTGTGTGCATCTTGAGGTTTAGACTCCACTTCCAGTCTTAGCCAGACTCCCCAATATTTCACCAGCAGTGCGTGATGTTATTGTTTCCTCCCATAAGACAACTACAAGGAAAGTTTATGCTAGCAAATGGAAAAGATTCTCTTACTGGGCTGAATCCAGGAATTTAGATCCTTTTACAGCTCCTATACACAAGATTTTGGATTTCTTTGCAGAACTGTTTCAATCTGGTGCAGCTGCTGCTACCATCAGAGTACAACTGGCTGCCATTTCAAATTTTCACATCGGAGTTTCTAACTCAAGCATAATGTCTCTCAAACTTTGTAAGGCATTCATGAGAGGTACGTCTCTACTTAGACCCCAGGTGAAAGAGCCCCTTCCACCTTGGTATCTCAATTTGGTTCTGGCCTCCTTGATACTGCCACCCTTTGAACCAGCAGCATCATGTTCTTTGAAATTTCTCACTTGGAAAACTCTCTTCCTAATTGCCATTACTTCTGCCAGATGTGTTTAAGAACTTGATGCACTATGTGTTCATTCTCCATACCTAGTTTTTCACAAAGACAGAGTTTCTCTGAGAGCCAACCAATCTTTTCTACCTAAAGTTTGTTCAGAACACAATTTGAATCAATCCATTGAACTTCCTGTCTTTTTCCCTAAACATTCCAACAAGGCAGAATACAGATTACACCAATTGGATATGCATGGACAACTGCGTTTCTATCTCCTTAGAACTAGAGAGATGAGAAAATCAGATCAGTTGTTCCTTTCATTTGCTAACAACAAACAAGACCTTCCATTTTCTAAAGTAACCTTATCAAAATGGTTATCAGACACCGTTGCCCATACCTACCATTTGCGATAAAAAGATCTTCCAGCAAAACCCAAAGGACATTCAACCAGGTCAGTAGCTACTTCGGTAGCGTTTCAATCTAGATTGCCCGTAGATTCAATTTGTGCAGCAGCTACTTGGTTAGATCCTTAAACATTTATTTCTTATTACAAAGTAGATGTCGTCTCCCGGGGCAGGGCTTCCTTTGGTTCCACAGTTCTGAAGAGTCTGATGTTCTCCGTGTTTCACTGTTGCAGTCATTACTTTTGGGTTATCTGCTTGCAGGTAGCCCTCAGTCAGCCTGATTAACAAAGTCTTGGGTCATATGTCGGTTGCTGTCTCTTCTTCTGTGACGTCAGGGGTATAAAACATGCAGCCAACGTCATTATATCAGTCTTTCTTGCCGTGCGGTGCCCGAAGCAGAAGCCGTTCGCAAGTTCCGGTGGGCCGACTCCTGAAGTTTTCATTTTTGAGTTTCAGAACCGAAGTCTTCAACTAAAAGCTAAGTACCCTGTTGGGGAAACTTTTTCTTGCTCTAAACCGATGTCAGTAAAAGTAAATAATTGCATTTCTTGTGGAAAGCAAATACCTCATAAAGATTTTCATTCGTACTTTATTCCTTGCCTAGGCCCTGAGCACGACGTACCTCACAGTCGGTTTTGTGCCTTATTTAAACCACGAACTATCCATCGTTGGTATATTTGCGCTTGGTTCTATTATCCTGATATGTCTTCGGTAAGCCATCCGACTACCGACATTCCGAAAAAACGCAAAAATAAAGACAGAGACAGGCCGCCCAGTTTGCCGGTACTCAGTGATTTGCTTTCGCAGACCCTGATACCCGCTACTTCTGATTTGCCGGCCTCTACTGAGACCCATTCAGAGTCCAGTATGCCGCGAGATGCTTCAACTGTGGTAGCTGCGGATGTCTCTACCTTGGATGGGTCCGGAGCCGCTGTGCAGGCACCAGCTTCTGAGGGTGTATTCAGGCCTACTGACTTGCATATTAAACTGGTGCCATCTTCTTCTTCTTCAAGTCTTAAAACTCGAACCATGCCTAGAAAACTGATGCCCAGACCACATGGTCAGGCCTCTATGCCTAAAGAACAAATGATAAGAATGACTAAAGACCTTATTACTTTAATCAGGGGAAGCCAACCCCCCCCCCCCCAAGAGACCTAGGACTGAGTTTGCTTATGATACTTCTGACCAGGATTCTGAAATTTCGGTTTCCTCTGATGACCAGGATTTACCCTTCTCTACCTATGAGGATTCTTATGCTGAGGACTCTATTCCCTCTGCTTCCACCCAGAGGATTTCTCTTTTGGTGAAACCTTGCATACTCTCAAGGAGCTTTTTCATTGGGAAAGTCAGGATTTCTCTGATTCTAAAAAGAGGCTTAGGGATTTCATACTCCTGCCCCAGAACAGGCCTTTAGCTATACCTCCTGTACTGGACATTGTTGATGATGCCTTTTCGGAATCCAGCATGGCCTTTGACTCTTTACCTCCTGCTTGCAGAAAACCTGATAGATATTACAGGGTTCCTGACTCTCACAATTTCTTTTTCAAAAATCCTACTACAGATCCCGAAACCATTTCACAGGGACCCAAGGGCATTAAAGCTACTACTGCCAAAAATCCTACCCCCTCTGATAGAGACTCCAGGGTGCTGGATAGATGGGGTAAGAAGGTATACACTTCTGCAACTTTGGTCATCAGGGCCTTGAATTGCCAGTTTCATATGCTAAAGTATCAGCTGCATATTACTGGATTGCTTAAACAGAAAATTATGTTGATTCCTGATTGTGCTGAAAATAGGGATTTACAGGATTTTATGCATTCTGCTGAACAAGTTGGTAAACATACATTGCAATGTGGTTTTGATTCACCAGAGGCATCTTGCAGGGCTGTGGTAACTGGGTCTGTACTTAGAAGGCATGCTTGGCTTATGGAGCAATCCTTGCCAGATCATGTTAAAGCAAAATTACTGGAGCTCCCTTAAATCAGGGCCACCTGTTTGGAAACAAGGCAGAAGAAGTTTTAAAAAAGTTGGAGGAAAAAGCTAAATCTATGCAAGCTGTTAGACTTTTTACAAGTACAACCTCCAAGATTTAGTAGGCATTGGCCTTCTAAGAATTGGTCCTTTACTGCCTCTTCCAGACCTTCTCAGTCCAAACCCAGATCCAGCAGAGCACCTAGGCTTCAGTCCCAGGGGACACACAGGACTAAGCAGTGGGGGGCCTCCACTTCAAAATTTGGGAGTAATAAAACTCCCCCCTATGGTAAACTGTCTCAATGACTTCTTTTTAAAACTTCCAAGTACTTCTCAACTGACTGCCCCTTTGGGGGGAAAGATTGCACTTCATACAAAGAACTGGGAACTCATTACCCAGGACAAATGTTTTTTAAATATAGTGTCCCAAGGGTACAGATTTCACTTCCACACGTCACCAACTCCCAAGCGGTTGGCCGGATCTACCTCCAAAGCAGTGGGCAGAGGCCCAAAAGCAAGTACTCTCTCTTAAGCATAGGGGCTATTCAGTTGGTACCAGAAGCAAAAAAGGGACAAGGTTTCTACTCGAGATTTTTCCTGGTACCCAGAATTGACAGTTCATGGCATCCTGTCCTGGACCTGCCTACTCTAAACACCTTTTTGGTGATTCCAAAATTCAAGATGCTGACTTTTCACCAGTTGCTTCCTATGCTAAGCAAAGATGCCTGGTTGGCAACACTAAATTTAAAGGAAGCATACCTGCACATCCCAATCAGGGAATCTTGCAGAAGATACCTACGCTTCAAAGCAGGCTACACGCACTATCAGTTCTCTGCATTGCCCTTTGGCTTATCTACTGCACCCAGGGTATTCACAAAGTGCCTAGCTCCAGTCATTGCATTTTGCAGGCAAAGAAATATTCAAATATACCAATACCTGGACGATTGTCTAATTCAGGCAGAAAACCAGGACATACTTTTGAATCATCTGGCTTTTGTACAGAGGATGCCAACTTGTCTGGGGTACACCATAAATGAAAAGAAATCACACCTGGTACCCTGTCAGCAAATTATATTCCTGGGAGCAAGCTTGAATTCAACTACTCAGATGGCTTTCCTCACGCCAGGGAAACAAATTCACTTGACAACCTATTTCAAACAAGTGGTCACAAAAACCCTGCTACCTACAAGGCAAATACTACAAGCCTTGGGGTCCATGGCCTCCTGCATTCTTCTAATTCCATATGCAAGACTGCATATGAGGAAACTACAGTGGTATCTAAAAAGCCTATGGTGTCAACATTCTCAGGATCTAGAAGCAATGATTCCTATCATTCCTTGTCTATGCCTAGAGTTCCTTTTGTGGGCAGAGGCCTGCCACTAAAACAAGGGACTACATTCACACTACCCCCTGCCGCCCAAACCCTAACAACAGACGCAACATTATGCATAGGGGGCGCACCTGGCAGGGACGTACATTCAGGGCAAATGGAACCCAATTCAAATGCACCTTCACATCAATCGTAAAGAAATGTTAGCTGTACAGAATGCTCTGACAGCCTTCAAGGACCACATTCTTCTAGGACAATTAATGGTGAATACGAACAATGCCACTGATGTTCATAGTGTTTCACTGCTGCAGTCATTACACTTGGGTTATCCTGCCGTCAGGTGGGCCCGTAGTCGGCCAGAGTTCCAAAGTCTTGGTCCGGTGTCGGTTGCTGTCGCTTCCTCCCTGACATCAGTGCGCCAGGGGTATATAAGATGCAGCCGACGCCATTTTCTTCAGTCTTTCTTGCCGCGTGGTGCCTGAAGCAAAAGCAGTTCGCAAGTGCCGGTCGGCCGACTCCTGAGATATCAAATTTTATTTTCAGAACCAAAGTCTTCAATAAAGCTAAGTACCCCGTTGGGGAAACATTTTCTTGCCTCAGACCGATGTCAGTAAAAGTTAATAATTGTATTTCTTGTGGGAAGCAAATACCTCATAAGGATTTTCATTCTTACTGTATTCCATGCCTAGGCCCAGATCACGTCACTAGCTGTCAGTTTTGTGCTAGAATTTAACAAACGCACTATTAAACGCCGGTTTGATTTTGCTCGCCATTACTTTGGCCGAAGATTTAATTATACCATTCCGTCAGAACAACCGATGACCGGAATGCACAAAAATGCAGAGACAAGGATAAGGACAGGCATCCGAGGTCCAGAAAACCGATGACAAAGCCTCTTCTAGGCCAGTTGCCGGTTCTCCGTGAGGTGCTTTCGCAGCCCCTGACACCCGCTACCTCAGAGCCACAGGTCACTACCGACTCCCACGTGGAGGTACCTAGGCCTCTGGATACTCAAGGTATTGGGCCTACGGAGACTAAACCTTCAGATGGGTTTGGAGCTGCTGAGTAGGCATTGGCTTCTGAGGGTGTTTTCAGACCTTCTCAACTTACCATTAAAACTACAGCCAAGTCTAAAGCTCCATTAAAGACAAAGAAACAAGTACAGCATTCACCTGGATAGGCCCCCATGCCTAAAAGACAGATGCTCAAAATGGCCAAAGTCTTAATTACTCTGATCAGGGGTTCCCATCCCCCTCCTGATAAAAGGCCTAGGCAGGATACAGACTATGATTCCTCTGGCCAGATTTCTATATATTCTGATTCCTCTTCAGACCAGGAATACTCTTTACCCCCCTATGAGGACTCTGATGCTGAAGAATCAATTCCTTCAGCCTCTCCTCCTGAGGATTATTCTTTTGGGGAAACTTTACATACCATGAGGGAGCATTTCCATTGGGAGGGCCAGGATTATACAGAATCTAAGAAAAGGCTCAGAGACTTTCTTTTATTGCCTCAGCACAAGCCTCTTCCTATTCCGCCAGTGCTATATATTGTGGATGATGTGTTCTCTGAATCCAGTTTAAATCTTGATTCTTTACCCCCTGCTCCAGTCAAGCCAGACAGGTACTTACAGAGTCCCTGACTCTCACAAATTTCATTATAAAAACCCTGCTGCTGACCCAGAAACTATTTCCCAGGGTCCCAAATGGGTAAAGGCTTCCACGGCTAAAAATCCAGTTCCCTCTGACAGGGATTCTAGAGCATTAGACAGATGGGGGAAGAAAGTTTACAGTTATGCAACTTTAGCCGTGAGGGCTTTAAATTGCCAGTTTCACATGCTTAAATACCAAAAATACTTAATGTCTCAATTAAAACAGAAAATGACTACTAGTGCAGAACATCCTGACTACAAGGAAATGCAGAATTTATTGCATGCAGCTGAACAAGTGGAAAAACATACTTTGCAATATGGTTTTGATTCATTAGAGGCTTCTTGTAGAGCAGCAGTTACAGGATCTGTGATTCGAAGGCATGCTTGGTTAAAAGAACAAAGTTTACCAGATCATGTTAAGGCAAAATTATTGTATGCACCTTTACAGCAAGACATTTTATTTGGTGTTAAGGCAGAAGAGGTATTAACGAAAATGGAGGATAAGGCAAAATCAATGCAAACTGAAGGATTTCTTACAGGTACAGCCACCACGATTTAGCAGAAATTGGCCTATAAAAAATTGGTCCTTTCCAGTGTCAGGCCACAAAGAGGCAGATACAGATGCCCAAGAGGCAGATCTCAGCCCCAAGGCTCTTACCACGACAGTGGGGTGCTTCAACCCCAAAAAGGAGGTGAGGACAAGTCACAACCTTACAGGAAACAGTCCCAATGACTTCCCCCTTCGAATGCCAAGCACTTCACTTTTGGCAGCTCCCTTAGGGGGGAAACTAGCACTTTTTTTCTCAAAATTGGCAAACAATCACCCAAGACAAATGGGTTCTGAATATTGTGTCTCAATGTTACAGGTTCCACTTTCACACTTTACCAAGACTAAAAGGAATGCCAGACCTGCCACAAAATCAATGGGCAGAGGCACAAAAGCAAATTACAGCCCTCATGGACATGAGAGCTATTCAAAAAGTGCCACAGCAAGAACAAGGACAAGGATTTTACTCAAGACTTTTCCTGGTCCCCAGAAAGGACAAAGCCTGGAAACCCATACTAGACCTTTCTACTCTAAATACTTACCTGGATGTACCGAAATTCAAAATGTTGACACTACAGCAGCTTCTACCCATGCTGGGCAAGAAGGCTTGGCTTGTTACTTTGGACCTCAAAGAGGCATACCTGCATGTCCCTATCAGACAAAATTGCAGAAGATTCCTCAGATTCATAGCTGGTTCAATGCACTATCAATTCTCTGCACTGCCCTTTGGTTTATCTACTGCGCCCAGGGTTTTCACAAAGTGCCTGGCACCAGTAATTGCATTTTGCAGACAAAAGGGAATTCAAATATATCCATACCTGGACGACTACCTTATTCAAGCAGAGAGCAAGGACATTCTTCTAAAGCATCTGGCATTTGTAAAAAAAAAGTTGCTAATTTGCCTAGGGTACACAGTAAACGAAAAGAAGTCAAAACTATTGCTCTCACAAGAAATAATATTCCTGGGTGCCAGCTTGAACACAACGGCCCAGATGGCTTATCTCACGCCAGACAAACAAGGACAACTGACTCAGTATTTTCAATTGATGGCAACAAAGTCCCAACTCCCTGCAAGTAAAATTCTGCAGGCCTTGGGATTCATGGCATCCTGCTAATTCCATATGCCAGACTGCATGTGAGGAAATTACAATGGTACCTAAAAAGTGTATGGACTCAACACTCTCACAGTTTGGAAACAGCAATACCACTAATTCCCTGCCTACAACAGGAGTTTCGATAGTGGGCACCAGCATGTCACCTTAACAAGGGTCAGCCTTTCACTGTACCCACAGCCAGGCAGACTTTAACAACAGATGCTTCGGATTACGCCTGGGGAGCACACATGGCAGGAAAATGTATTCAGGGCAAGTGGGCCACAGACCAAATGCATCTTCACATCAATCAAAAAGAGATGTTGGCTGTACAAAATGCCCCAACAGCTTTCAAGGACCTTCTGCATCCAGGGCAATTATTATTAAAGACAGACAACACCACAGTGTTGTGGTACATAAACAAGCAAGGGGGCACTCATTCTTACCCCCTATGCAGACAAGCCATGACCTTGTGGAACACAGCTCTAACTTATCAAGTTCATCTGCAAGCACAATTCCTGCCAGGAAAGAAAAATACTCTGGCAGACGACTTAAGCAGAAACATAATGGATCCTCAAGATTGGAAACTATATCCACAAGTCTTCAGCATGATAATGCAAAAATGGGGGTGCCCAGACATAGATCTTTTTGCCTCCCCACTGAATTGCTAGCTCCAAAAATTCTGCACAAGGACTTATCACACACAAGCATGGAAAATGGATGCTCTTTCGTTCAGCTGGAAAAACCTAAAAGTTTATGCCTTCCCACCACTGCCTCTACTTTCAAAGATACTCCTAAAAGCCAGACAAGAAAAACTGCAGATGATCCTGATTGCTCCAGACTGGCCACGCCAGCACTGGTACCCAATCTTAAAAACTTAGCTCAAGGACCACCATGGATTTTACCTTGGATTCCACACCTGAGTCAACAACACAATCAGATCCTGCACAGTCAGCTCAAAACCTTAAACCTGGCTGCATGGCAGAGTCATTAGTCAAACAGACAACCTCTCTCTCTAAAGCTGTTATGGATGTCATTTTGGAGGCCAGGAGGCCTAGCACCAGGAAATCTTATTCAGAAAAGTGGAAGAGATTCTGTGCCTGGAACCAGGCTCAAAGCCTTGACCCTCTTGTCCCAAACATTCCTCAGATTCTACAATACTTAACTGAGATGTTGGACAAAGGACTATCCTTCTCATCCATTAAGATCCATGCCTCTGCCATCTCGGCTCATTACAACACAGATCTTCCTATTTTCTCTCATCCATTGCTTAAGCAGTACCTCAGAGGGGCTAAAAACATAAGACCGCCCCGGAGAGCACCAACACCTACTTGGGACCTCAATTTTGTCTTGGAAAAACTCACTTTACCTCATTTTGAACCAGCCGATTCAGCAGAATTAAAATATGTATCATGGAAAACAGCTCTGCTTCTGGCAGTAACCTCAGCACGAAGAGTCATTACAGGCACTAATGGCAGTGGAGCCTTTCATCATTTTTCATCAAGACAGGGTTTCTTTAAGAGCAAACCCTTAATTTAAGACTAAGGTGGTATCCCGTGTGGCTCTTAACCAAACTATCCACTTGCCAACTTTTTATCCAAATCCCCAGAATAAAGAGGAGAGACTTCTTCATTCCTTGGACATTCACAGACGATTACGTTTCTACTTGGACAAAACAAAAGCTTTCAGAAAAACTGTTCAATTGTTTGTAGCATATGCTGCAGGATCACAGGGAAAGGCTATTTCAAAGCAGACCATTTCAAAGTGGATAGGACACTGTATCCGGTTCTGCTACACACAGCATGGGAAGCCTGTACCTAGTAACATTAGACCACATTCCACCAGGGCAACTGCCACTTCTGCTGCCTACCTTAGAGGAGTACCTACCAAAGGTATCTTGGAAGCTGCAACTTGGAGTTCAGTGCACACCTTTACCAAGCATTACCGTTTGCCTCTGTATTCTAGATCCAGAGCTGGCTTCGCCACTGCAGTGCTGCAGGGCCTCATAGCCACACCAAATCCTCTATAGAACCAGCCACCCTAACTCAGCTTTGGGATTCAACCCAAGTGTAATGACTGCAGCAGTGAAACACGATGAACATAGTACAGTTTTGTACCTACCATAAATGTAGATGTTCGAGTGTCTTCACTGCTGCAGTCCAGGTTACCCACCCGCCATCCCCTCTTTCTTAGCTGGGACTTATCTATACTTCTGAACCCTATACTACCTATGTGGTGTATTTTCTGGTTACTGAAGGTTTTGTTTTTACATTATTTTATGTTTTATTAGCAATATGTATTGCTTAACATTTTTGGGGGCACCTGACATCTGGGCCAAGAAAAACTGAAGAAAATGGCGTTGGATGCATCTTATATACCCCTGGCGCACTGACGTCGGGGAGGAAGCGACAGCAACCGACACCAGACCAAGACATTGGAACTCTGGCCGACTGCGGGCCTGCCTGACGGCAGGATAGCCCAAGTGTAATGACTGCAGCAGTGAAGACACTCGAACATCTACATTTATGGTAGGTACAAAACTATACTTTATGTGGTACATAAACAAGCAGGGGGGGGGTACATATTCTTACCCTCTCTGCAGACTTGCCATGGTATTGTGGAACACAGCCTTGAACTACCAAGAACATCTACAAGCTCAATTCCTGCCAGGAAAACTAAATACACTGGCAGAACGACTAAGCAGAACCCTCATGGACCCAGGTGAGTGGAAACTGGAATCAAGGATTTTCAACATGTTGACAAGCAAATGGGGGAGCCCAGATATAGACCTGTTTGCCTCCCCCCAGAACTATCAATTGGAAACCTTTTGTGCAAGGACTCCCCATGGACAAGCTTGGAAAGTGGATGCTCTGTCCTTCAGCTGGAAAAACCTATCAGTTTATGCCTTTCCTCCTCTGCCTCTGCTCTCCAAAGTGCTACTAAAGTTCAAACAAGACAAACCAAGGATGATTTTGATTGCACCAGCCTGGCCACGCCAACACTGGTACCCCCTCCTGCACAGTGTGTCACTTTTGGCCCCATGGCACCTGCCTTAGACTCCTACCCTGCTGTCTCAGTAGGAGAACCAGATTCTGGACCCTCAGCTTCAAACACTGAACCTAGCAGCCTGGCTAATTACCTAAGCTCTCCTTTACCATCCCTCAGTAAACCAGTGATGGATTTCATTTTAGAGGCAAGGAGGGCCTAGTACTAGAAAATTTTATGCTGAAAAATGGAAAAGATTCTGTGCCTGGAACCAATCTCAAGGGATGAGCACAGCAGTGCCCAATTTACCACATATTTTGCAATACTTAACTGAGATGCTTCACAAGGGCCTGTCTTTTTCCTCAATAAAAATGCCTCAGCCATTTTAGCTCATTATAACACAGAACCTCCCCTCTTCTCTGTTCCACTGCTCAAGCAGTTCCTCAGAGGGGCCACAAATTTAAGACCACCCAGGAGAGCTCCAACTCCAGCCTAGGACCTTAACTTTGTATCGGAGAAACTCACCCTTCCTCCTTTCAAGCCAGCTGCTACTCAGACTTAAAATTCCTTTTTTGGAAAACAGCTTCCCTTTTAGCCATCTCTTCAGCAAGAAGGGTATCTGAATTACAGGCCCTTATGGCAGTGGAGCCTTTCATCATCTTTCATGCGGACAGGGTGTCCCTCAGGACCAGTCCCTCTTTCATCCCAAAGGTGGTATCCAGTGTGGCCTTTAATCAGTCCATTAATTTGCCTACCTTCTTTCCTAATCCACAAAACAAAGGGGAACGGATACTGCACTCCTTAGATGATCACAGACAACTTAGTTTCTACTTGGACAGGTCTAAACCTCAAAAGAAATTTGAACAACTGCTGGTAGCAGGGGCAGAGGGGAAGGCTATTTCAAAGCGAACCATCTCCAAATGGATAGGCCATTGCATTCACTTCTGCTATAAGCACCATGGAAAGTCTATCTCACAGGGGATCAGATCCCACTCAACCAGGCTGCATCTACCTCTGCAGCCTTTCTCAGAGGCGTACCTACCAGGGATATCCTAGAAGCTGCTACCTGGAGTTCTGTACATAATTTCACCAAGCATCACCATTTGCCATTTTTTTCTAAATCCAGAGTTGGCTTTGCCACTGCAGTTTTGCAGGGCATTATAGCTGGTCCTAATGCTGTCTAAATTCCTCCTCCCATCCGTAGCTTTGGGAATCTACCCAAATGTAATGACTGCAACAGTGAAACACAAAAAACATAGTACAGTTGTGTACACTTACCATAAATATAGATGTTCAAGTGTTTTCACTGTTGCAGTCCTGGTTACCCTCCCTCCAGCCCCCTGACTTCGTTTGGCTATACCTCTTCTCTCCTTTTCAATGCTTAAAAGCTTTTTGGTGTATTTGCTTTTTTGTTTGAAGTATAACCTTGTATATTTATAGATTTAATTGCTTCCCATTAGGGGGGCACCTGACATCTGGGACAAGAAAAACTGATGTAATGACTTCGGCTGCATGTTTATGACTTCGGCTGCATGTTTTATACCCCTGATGACACAGAAGAAGAAACAGCAACCGATGTAGGACCCAAGACTTTGTTAATCATTCCGACTGAGGGCTACCTGCAAGCAGATAACCCAAATGCAATGAATGCAACAGTGTGAATACACTCGAACATCTACATTTATGGTAAGTGTGCACAACTGTACTTTCCAATGAGCCACCCAGGATTGAGGTGCTAGGGACGCTGTCCCATCCAGCAAGAATGAAGGCGAGATTGGACAACTTAACATAAAGAAGTTCTGTACTACCATAATGTTCCATGTTAGTTGTCCTTTATCTCGCCTTCCTTCTTGCGTCCCTCCCTCCCTCTTTCCCCCTTCCTCGAGGATTGAGAAGAGTTTTTTCAGTGGTTTCACTGGCTAACTTGTTTTGTTATTAGTTGCTTCCCAATTAAACCGTGACAATTTACTGTATATCCAGGTTTAATAAAATGGATTATCTTCTATGATTATGTCTAGTGTGAGCTATCTCAAATGAGATCTGGGTAGCTGATGCTGGGCATTCTGGGATAAGGGGTAGCCTCGAGCCAGTAAAGAGCTCTCGAGCTATAGAAAGTGGCTGAGTCAGAGCCGAGGATTGGCTCCGAACCCATGCAGCAAGAAGGAAGACGAGATGAAGGACAACTAACAAGGAATGTTATGGTAGGTACATAACTTCTTTTTTTCATCTCACTCTCTTCCTCCATAAAGTTTACATTCCTTCAGAGCAGAATAGCTTGGTAGACTACCTGATCAGATCCAGGGCAAACTGTCATGAGTGGATGTTGAACTGAGAGGTATTTACTTCAGATTATCTGTCAGTGGGGTACTTCTGAGACCGATCTTTTTGCCTACACTTTGAACAGCCAGCTCAGAATATTTTGCTCAGGGATTTCTAGCAAGGACATCTGGAGAATGGCTGCCTTCCCTTTCTTATGGAAAGGGAATTCATATATATCTCCCTCCCTTTCTTCTCATTCACAAGGTCTTGAAGATTCAGAAGGGCAGTCCCAAAATTCTTTTGGTGACACCCCCACTTTTTGGCCAATGCACCATTGGCTCTCCCCTCTCTTATACTTAACCATAGGCAGTCACCACATATCACTCCACAGTGCTCACACAGCATAGTGGCTCTCTAATTCATCCAAATCTGAAGACAGTCAGGCTTGAGGTGAGGATGATAGGCTTTTAATTGTAGGCATTTTTATTTTGAGGACATGCAACATGTAATAAAGGAGGCTGGAAAACCTGCAACTAGAAAGTCATATATTTCAAAATATAAAATATTTTATTTCTTTTTGGTACAAGAAAAGGAGGGCTGTATCCCTATTGAGAGGGATACTTTGTCCTCAAGACTGTGAGTTGCTCAGTTCTGGCTTGGTGTATATTTCTGTTAAAGTACCTTTGTCAGCCATTTCAGCTTGTCTACTGATGGATCCACCCAATTCTTCATGCTTTGAGCTCAAGCAGTTCTTTAAAGGTGTCTTGAACTTTACACAAAAATCTATTCCTCCTCCCTGGTACATGAATTACATTCTTGAGAAATTAACTTTACCATCTTTTGAACCTGCTTCTTCTGCATCCTTAAAATACTGTATATGGGAAACAGTTTTGGTAGCCTTAACATCTAAAAAAGAAATGTTCTGAGTTACAAGCCCTTATGTTACTTCCACCTCTTTTTGGTTTTCCATGACACGGGTGTGTCTTAGAACACTAAGCTGTCCTTTATGTGTAAGGGTTACTGAAATGTGTGTAGAAAAAATGCGTTCACCTTTCTGCATTTTTCCTAACCTTCAAAATAAGGGAGAAAATACTCCATTTGCTAAATGTGTATGAGCAACTAGAAGTTTACTTGGGCAAAACTAAAGAAATTTGAAAATCTGATTTCCTTCATTTGAGGGTAAAAAGCAAGATTTTCCAGTATCCAAGCAGAAAATTTTCAGATGGATTTCTCTTGCAATTTCCTTTTGTTCTTTCCATGGAAAATCCTTCTAAGGGCATATTAAAACCCATTCTATGAGGGTTATGGCTTCTTCAGATGCCCTTTTTTTTCAAAGTGATTGCCTCCAAATCTGTCTTAGAGACAGTTATTTAGTCTTCCATTCACACCTTCAACAAGCAATACAAAACTGATCCCTTCTGTAGAGCCCCAGGATAGGATTTGTCAAAACCATGCTTTAAGGGCTACTGGACCTGCCTGAGTATCCTTTGTAGCAAGCCTCAGTGTATATGTGGAGGAAGCTCTGTGGTTTTCATGCTAGTGTCTCTCTTAAATGCCAGCATATAGAACCTCTGCCTAGGTCTAAGGTTGGGTATATCGTGCATGAAGGAGGAGCATCTAAGCTTTGATATACTGGCAGAATGTGCCCTTTCTGACAGCATTAGTGAACCGTGAACTAGTTATTTTCAAAGTTCATTGTTTATAGTAAGTTTTCGTAGAACTGTACTGGCAAGTAATGATTGTGATTGTTGTGACATACTCTAGAGCAGTTCATGCTCTTTGGGTCCTTAACTGTTGTGTACCTCACCTAGTGTCTGCAACCATGTAAAACTGACAAGGCACTTTTATTTCATGTCTGTTTTTGCGATAGTGTACTGTCCTATTTTGCTCTGTATTTCACTGCTCACTTCATTACTGACTTTGAGTTCTTGAATGGTTAGAAACATTTTTCAGACAGTGGGCCTTTACTATTGACTCGTTTATACCTGTTTTATCATGCCACTCAGTTTTCATGGCATACTGAAGTGCTCATTAATGTACTGTTATAAGCACTTAACAGGAATCCAGTTCCCTTGTGGGTGAAGTGTGTTTCTTGTCATCCCCAGTTAGTTTACAGTCCGTACAGAAGAATGCGTTTACCCTACACTGTTGCACTTTTGTTTATCTCTGTCATGGCACCTCCTCCCTATGGTGGTGCAGTAGGTAGCATACTCATACCTCTCAGCTGCCCAGAGTCTTACAGATTGTCCTCATTTTTGCCTCATATTTGTGGTCTTTTCTTAATATAATTTGTGATTTTATGGCATTTCATTGTGGATTAAAGTAATTTAATAATGACTGACATTTGGGTGTCGGACTTCATCTCCTTCAAAAAATGCAATCTAATGCAAAACTTTGCAGTATGTAAGAGCAATATTTTAAAATGTCTCTAACCTGTAAAGCAGCGTTAACAGTGTAAACCAGAACTCAACAGTATAACCAAACACTGTTGGAAGATAGCAGGGAAACACACTTGAACTAATTAAAATAAAGTAAAATAACTTTAATCACGACACCTAAAGTAAAGGTTAAGCGCTTTCATTCACTTAACAGTAATCGTCATCAGAACAAGAGACTTCCCATCTACAGCTTATATAAATACCTCCCTTAATTTACTAATCAACAAATTAACTAACGTAATTACTATATTTTTCCTTAAAAGTATATATAAATTATATCTTTCCATAACTTTTAAATAACAGTTCATAACTTGAATTAGTAAACCATTACATATATCAAATAATACATAAAAATACTAAGCCATTTAAAATAATTACGTTTTCATTGAGTTAGGTTATATATTCATTATTATGCCTATCATTCTGAGTAATAGCATACCCCTTCCTAGATTTGTCCAGATTTCAAAGTTAAAATAATGTTAATTTGTGTCATGACTAAAGTTATTTTACTTTAATTAGTTTGAGTGCTGTTTCCCTGCAATCTTCCAACAGCATTTGGTTATATAGTTAAATTGTCTCTGAGTTTGGTCCTTTGCCCAGAATTCTTGCATTAACAGGTTGAGAGGTACAAACATACTTACCTTTAAATTTTATTCATGAATATCAGGTTGATTTTTCTATACCTGCATCACTTGCTTGGCTTCATGTTCCGTTACTGACACTGCAGTGCAGCTTAAGTAATTGCTGTGCTCCTTAAGTGTCATCTTTCATGTGAGTTGTTAAAACTGGCTGTCTGTCCATCTGTGGAGAGGTGGATGTTAAAGACCATGTATACTTATTAAAAAAAAAAATGGGGAAATTTCACAAGTATCTTAGCCACATTTCTTTTAGTTAGCACAGATACTACCTTAGGTCTCCTATAAATGAAAGGCCTCTTGAGATTTGCTTAACCAGCACTAAATAATACTAATTACTCCATCTTCTTCTTCTTCTTCTTTCGGCTTTTCCTGGTTAGGGGTCGCCACAGTGGATCACCTGTCTGCTCATGATTGGCAGTGGAGTTTTACCATGTCAAGTTGCCAGCCCGGCACCCGACCTTCCACAGAAGGCACACACATGCACGCACTCAAACCTAGGGCCAATTTAGAGTGTCCAGTCCACCTACAGCATGTCTTTGAGATGTGGGAGGAAACCGGAGCACCTGGAGGAAACCCACGCGACCACAGGGAGGACATGCAGACTCTGCACAGAAGGCACCCCAACCACGGATCAAACTGGAGAACCTCTTGCTGTGAGGCGGCAACGCTAACTGCTGCACCACCGTGGCCGCCCAATGCTAATTACTCCATAATAATGTGAATTCTTTTTGTTTACAGTTATATTTATGGCATCAGGAACAACCATTTAAGATGCACATTATTTGCCAAGCTTTAAATAAAAAGATGTAACATTAGGTGATGATGTATACAGGCTCACATCTCCCACAGAGTTAACACTTGAGTACCAATTGTCATTTCAGTTTTTTAAAAGTACCTGCATGGAAAATAGCTTGTATTTTTGGTTTTATTTGTGTGTGCTATTTTGACTAACCCGAAGAAACAATCCTCTTTTGGTAGTGGTGGTAAATTAATTCTACAACAGTGGATTATAAATAAGCTCACAATGATAAAGGATTTGAGACCTCTTAGTAGATAGAAGTGCATTGTAGAGACAAAGCTGCTTTAGAAATATTTTCTTAGAGATCTATCAGTAAATCTGATTTCTTAAAACCAGAATATTTCTGTGTTTGCATTTTGATGTTTGTAATTTACTGTAACTTTGTACAGTTGTGGTGCTAATACTTTTTTAAATAAAGGCAAGAAGGGGAGCTTGAAATGTCTGGTGTCAGGTGAAGCATATCAGTTCATTTAATTATATGTGCCCTGTGTCTCTTTACAGCTGAGTATTGAGCAAGCCCAAGCAGTGGCTGAGCAAGTGGAAATAAAGGCAAAAGCAGTACAGTCCGAGGTCAAAGCCGTTACGTCTAGGCACAAAAAGGCTTTGGAGGAGAGGGAATGTGAGCTGCTTTGGAAGGTAAGCAGGGGTCTTAGCTAGTTTTTGTTTAAAAGGGACTTTGATGAGTAGCTGAATAGTTCTTACTGCATGGGGAATTATTTACTGTTTTAAAATAATTGCATTTATTGGTTTTTTTTAATGTGCCGTCATTGCCGTCAAATTGTAATATGTAAATAAAAACTGTGTGTGTCTTTTTCTTTAGAGTTAATTTAATTTATAGTGATCGTTGTGGTAAACTTTGCTTTTACAACTGCAGGCAGAATCTATTATATAGTTATAGATGATACTGCCATATTGCTATGCTACAGAGCTTCCTTCTAAGCAGCGTTTTACAGAAAACTATTTTATCATCGGTGCTCTAGGAGGGTATATGTTCCATAAAAATTCTATTTCAGAGAAAAATGTTAAAATAGAATAGATTACCCCTCATTGTTTGTAGTGGTATATTTGTAAAGCATACCACAAGTCAGCAAAAGAGACTTAGGTTGAGCTTGTCTTGTCTGCACTTGTTGACCCTACGAAAGGGTTATTATATTTCAACTTGTATTTAGTGTGCTCTCTCTCTCTCTTCTCCAGTGTAGCTTTTTTGTCCCATGCTACATTTCTCCCATTTTAAAAGACGATTTTATAAGCTCACAATGAAAAAAAAACTTCCACTCCCAAGTTTTCCCGTTTTCAGATCTTGCCTTAGAACTGTGTGAAAAGAAATAGCCCCTGAGATGCGCAGTAGCCAGCACCACACAGTGCCTGCTACATTCCAGTATTGTATTACACCAGTAGGGACACATGATTGACATGAATTCACCTGCATGACATGATGGACAGATGTGCATCATCATCAATTGGTTGACGTGCACATCAGCCTTTTGATAGGCAGTATACGTGTCATCAATCCTTGAACTGTACTGTATCACGGTTACAGTACTGATTAAACAATCCATCATAACAGTTGTAAATTAAATTTATGTACTGGTGAAAATTAGAATGAATACAAAACTCTGCAGATGCATGTAAAGGAGTGCTATGTTGTATGCAGTATTATTAATTATACACAAAAAGAAAAAAAATTAAGCACAGAAGGCAGGTACAAATGCTGTGTAATTGAATCTGCAGTTTCTTACTTACACTTCAAGGTCTAATCAGGTACTTTGAAATCTGTAACCATTCGAAATGACAGGGCATGCTAGAGAGGGTCCTGAATTACAGAGGCTTGCTGAAAACAATGGACATAAGTATATTAAGTCCGAGATGGCCTTTTCTCTGAATATTTCCTTTTTTCAAGGTGTGGTGATCTCTGACTTGATATAAATAAGTTTGGACAGTGTGGGGGAATGTTGTCTCCCACATCAGAGGGTGCAGTCATGCTTGCCCTCTGCATAAAAGAAGTTTAAAGAAGGTCAGTGTTTGAGATTTGCTTTTCTCCTAGGGTTTCGGTCTTTTTTGGGGGGGGGATTGTTGGCGCTCAGCCGACATTTCCATAGGGTGCCTTTAAATCACTAAAATGTTTCTGGTTAGGTAGTAATTTATCCTTTTGTCCTCTGTGTTGTAAGATTTTCTGTGATTATATTGTACTTGCAAGTATGAAGCAAGACCAGAACACATTTATTTTGTTTGGGGTGGGTTATGGTGGCATCACAAAAGTAAAAGCTACGTATATAGCTTGCAAATAAATCATTATTTACTACAGTCTGCTCCATTTAAATGCATATTGGATAAAAGCATAATCCTGCTAAATCCTTAGAGTCCGTTCAGTCCTGTTGTTAGTTAAAGCATATCAGATAATTACATACTTTGTTTTAATGCATAGCTGTCTCAAATCCCCAATAGTTCACTGCCATATTAATTACTCCGCATAACTGCATAGTCCAGTGTGGCTGCGTGCTGTTAACAGTGGGGTATTCACATGTATGTACTGTGTCATTATGTGATCATTAAGTGAGCAGGAAGTCTCTTGGTTATCTAAGGGATACTGTATGCTTTTGCTTAATAAGTAAGAGTTATCTAAGGATATTACAAGAATGTCAAAGAAGCTTCTTAAAAAGGCTATTACTTCAGTTGAGTGGGTCGACATTATTAAAAGACTTGATAATCGAGAAAGTCAGACTTCTATTGCAATGTCGTTGGGTGTGTACCAAAGCGTGATTTCAAGAATTCTGAAAAACATAGAAGAAATCTTTAGAGTGGCAAACAAATACCAACCCTAATTGCAAATGCAAGAGGTTGGGTAAAGTTGGAGATGTCGAGGATGCCTTGATGTCCTTCTTTTCCAGTGTTGCAGTATTCTAGTGGGTTTACCCTTCATCAGCTTGTCCAGCCAGGTTTCGAAAGCTTTTCCAGTCCCTCTTGGTGTATCGGACATCTGACATGGGGGCAGGTACATGGGCCGTAAAGGTGACGTCTGTATGTACCAGCCCTCAGAACTTTTCAGCCACCAGCTGTACGACAGGTGCTCCTGCTACTCACAGACATTGGATCTGTTTCGCATTAAAGATTTATACTTCTGCAACCCTAGCTTTTAGGGCAACAAATTACCAGTCTCACATGGCCAAGTATTCTCTGGCTGTTCTAGACAAAGCCACCAAAGAGCTTAATGACATTCCTGACTGTGCTGCTAAAGCATCCTTGTCTTCCTTACTCGGGCTTGTCTCACAAGTGAACATGCACTCCCTTAGGTGCGCATATGATGCAGCTGAAGCCTCAGCAAGATCAGCTGCAACACCATCTGTACTAAGAAGCTGTTCCTGTCTACGTCTGTAGCCACTCCCTGATGACTTCAGAGCCAAGCTCCTGGATTCCCCCTTGGACCATTCAGCCCTCTTTGGTGCTAAGGTGGCTGATCTTCTCAAGTCTCTCTAGCAGAAAGGGTAAGAGCTTCAAGACCTCCAACACCTCCTTGTCTCTCCAGTCCCAAAGTTCCAGAGGAACTTCCCAACTAAGACAAAATTTATAAGAAAGGCATCAAGGCCTTTAGTCCCCCCCCCCCCCCCAGGTCTAGAAGGCCTCCCATGAAAAAAACTGCCCAACCAAGGACTTCTCAGGCCTCTGGCCAGAGGCATTCCTTTCCAGACAGGGCAGGCAGTGTCTGACTGCCTGCCACCTTTCCTCCCACCACCTCCTACCAACACCCCCTTGTCCACCCGTCTCTCTCACGGTCTCCCTGCCTGGTCCCTAGTAACAACCGATGCAGAAATACTAAGTCTCTGATATTCAGGCCGACTGAGGGCTACCTGCAGGCAGATAACCCAAGTGTGATGACTGCAGCAGTGAATACACTCGAACATCTACATTTATGGTAAGTGTACACAAATCTACACCGGGACTTAACCTGCTACTGCAAGTCACAATAGAATCAGCCCCCCCCCCTCTTGCCCGAGGAAAGGTTTCTACTCAAGAATCTTTCTGGTGCCCAGAAAGGAAGGACCTTAGAGGCCCATCCTAGATCTTTCCTGCCTCAACCTCTTCTTAAAGGTTCCCTCCTTCAGGATGCTCACCTTTCCCACTCTCTTTCCCCTCATTCTCCCTCAGGCCTTCATGGTAACCCTGGACATAAAGGAGGCCTATCTTCACATCCCCATAAAGCCTACCACCAGGAAATATCTCTGATTCCTAGCAGGGTCTTCTCACTTTCAGTTCTGTGCATTGCCTTTTGAGCTCTCCACCTCCCCAAGGGTATTCACAAAGTGCCTAGCCCCAGTCCTTGCCTATTGGAGGACAAGGGGAATACAAATATTCCCATACCTAGATGACCTGTTCATTCAAACAGCGGACAGACAGACCCTCCTTGTTCACACCAAGGACCTCCTCCTGCTGCAGTCTCTAGGGTTCCTGATAAATTACCCAAAGTCCCAACTCCACCCTACACAGGACATTGTCTTCCTGGGATGCAGAATCAGGACAGACATCAGCATGGCCTCCCTCCCGGAGGAAAAAGTGGTGTCCCTCTCCCATCACTTTCAATCTGCCCTCTATTCATCAGCCCTGACTGTGAGAGAATTTCTAAAACTTCTGAGGTACATGTCAGCTACTATCCCCATGTTGCCCCTAGCAAGGTTACACATGACAAAATTTCAATGGTACCTGTGCTCAGTGTGGACCCAGCATTCACATCCTATAGAGTTCAGGGTTCCACTCCTTGCCTGTCTTCACCAAGAATTAAAATGGTGGCTGGAACCTTGCCGATTGGATGGGAGATAGGAAATTCACCCCAGGGATCACGTCAGTCACCCTTCTAGACAGGGGTCCAGGGAAATAAATATTGTGGAAAGAAATAGCCAGGGAATTGTTATGGCTAGGCTTGTATAGGCCCTAGGGCCAATAGCCTAGTACCAACCTATGAACCTCAGAATCCGGGCCTGCCCCTGCAAATGGCCACCCCTTCCCAGATCATGCACACAGATGCAACAGACCTGGGTTGGGGGGCAACTCTGGGTCCAAGAACAGTGCAGGGTTTGAGGGCAGACAGACACAAACAAATGCACATCATTATCAGGGAAATGACACCAATACTCCTCACCCTGCAGGCCTTCCAACCTTACCTCCAGCAGGGCCTCCTAAAAATCTTCAAAGACACCACAGTGATGTGGTACCTAAACAAGCAAGGGTGGACAAAGTCCAACCTCCTATGCAGACTAGCTCTACAGGTATGGATCTGGCGATCTTTCAGGGGGATCCCCCTCCAGGCAGCCTACATCCCGTCCCAGCATAACTCTCAGGCCGATTCACTAAGCAGAACCATATCAGATAACCACGAGGGGATCCTCTCAAGAGAGGTATTCCTAGATCTGGTCCACAAGTTGGGTATTCCTCAGATAGACCTGTTCATTTCCTCCATAAACAGGCAACTCCAGAGCTACTGCTCCTGAACTCACGACCTGAAGGCATTGTAAACAGACGCCTTCTCAATGTCATGGAAGGGGAAGTTTCTGTATGCCTTCCCCCCCTCCCTCTGATCCAGAGGGTCCTACTGAAAATTCAGCAGGACTCACCAAAAATCTTGCTGGTGACTCTCTGTTGGCCAAGGCAGCACTGGTTCCCTCTACTTCTTCATCTGTCCAAGGGCAATCACCACAAGTTACCCCCCTCAGTGGACCTAATCACACAGCACAAGGGGACACAGATACACCCACAGTGGTGGTCTCTGAACCTCTCCCTGTGGTGGATAGGATTCTGATTCCCTTCAGACACCTGTACAATGAGGACGTGCTTTCAGTCCTGCAGGAGGCCAGGAAAACCCAACACAAGAAAATCTTCTCCCTCCAAATGGAAAAGGTTTTCCTTCTGATGACATAAAAGACAGATGGAGCCGCTGGACAGCGACTTGCCTCTGATTCTGTCCTACCTGTGTGAACTCCTGAAATTGCCATAGACTTCTTTAAAAGCACACCTGTCTGCCATTTCTGCCTGCCTGCCTACGGACCCTCCGCTGGCATCCAGATTACCAGCCAAACTCTTCCTGAAGGGGGTTCTGCACCTAAGACTTCCCAGGAAACCATTCCCTCCTCCCTGGGATCTTAATTATGTGCTAGAAAAACTCATTTTCCCACCCTTTGAACCAGCTGACAAGGCCACCTTAAAGTTTTGCACGTGGAAAACAGTTCTGCTAGTAGCTTTGACATCAGCCAGGAGGGTCTCAGAGCTTCAAGCCCTTATGGCTACTCCGCCCTTCCTGGTTTTCCATATGGACAGGATCACCCTAAGGATAAACCCTTCCTTGACTCCCAGGGTGGTCAACGACATTTCCTTAAATCAGGCTGTCCATTTGCCTACCTTTTTCCCAAACCCACAGAGAGATAGTGAGAGAGTCCTTCATTCCCTGGATGTCCATAGACAACTCAGATTCTATTTGCATAAAACTAAACCTTTTTGCATATCAGACCAACTGTTTGTATCCTTCCACCCCAGGGCTCTGGGGAAAGCGGTGGGCAAACAGACCATTTCAGCCTGGATTGCCAAGGCTATCTCCTTTTGTTACACACAACATGGGAAGACACTTTCAGGCAATATCAGGGCCCACTCCACAAGAGCTATGGCCTCTTCTGGGGCATTTTTCAAAAACCTGAACACTAACTCCATTCTGGAAGCAGCCACTTGGTCCTCTGTGCACACCTTCACCAGACACTACAAACTAGACCATATTTCCAGAGCCAGGGCATGTTTTGCCAGTGCTATCCTGCATGGATTCCTGGAGTCCTTTACCCAGCCACCCCACAACCTTTAGTGAGCTTTGGTATTCACCCACTAGTACAATACTGCAACATTGGAATAGAAGGACATAGGAAAGTTTTGTAAAAACTTACCATAACCTTAGATGTCCTTCTCTTCCATGTTGCAGTATTCCTTTCCTCCCACCACCCCCCTTCTTAACTTTGCACTTGCTCTCCCTGGCTCAGGAACAGGCTCCGTCTGGGGCTTTATTTAGGTTCTGAGGGCTAGTGCGTACAGACGTCACCTTTTTGGGCCACATACCTGCCTCCACGTCAGACATCCGATGCACCAAGAGGGACTGGAAAAGCTTTGGAAACTTGGCAGACAAGCTGATCGGAAGAAGGGTACACCCACTAATAGAATACCGCAACATGGAAGAGAAGGGCTTCTATGGTTATGGTAAGTTTTTAAACAACTTCCTTTGCAGTGGTTTGCACAAGCCAGAAGTCAAAAAATTCCCATTAGTGGTCCATTGTTAATGGAAGAGGCCGACCAACTAGCCCAAAAGCATAGGGGCTGAGGATTTCAAACCTGCGTCTGGTTGGTTAGAGAGATGGAAGGAATGCCACAACATTGTGTTCAAAAAACAGCATGGTGTAAAACAAGACACAGATGATTTTGGAGTTGAGCGATGGGTGGCAGATGTTTTTTCAGACATCATGGAAGAGTGCAATCCACAGGACATTTTCAGTGCTGATGAAACGAGGTTATATTGCCGAGCTATACCGCATGGTACATTGTCAGTGTTGAGGCTGCTGGGTCAAAGGCTGTGAAAGATCAAATGATCTTACTTTTAGCTTGTAATGTGGATGGTAGTGAGAAGTTTGAACCTCTTGTGATCGGGAAAAGCAAAATCTCAAGGTGTTTCCAGAGCGTAAAGAAGTTACCAGTCACTTACAAAGCAAACAAGAATTCCTGGATGACTGGTAAATTATGGAAAGAATGACTTCTTAAAATTGATAGCTCAATGAGAAGTAAAAGAAAGAAAATCTCGTTACTGTGTGACAACTGTGCTGCGCATACAGATGATGTAAAGTTGACAAATGTAAAACTTCAGTTCCTGCCACCAAACACCACATCCCTTATTCAACCAGTGGATCGGGGGCATTATCGCTTGCTTCAAGAAGCACTGTCACTCACTGGTCCTGCGGCACATTGTAGATATCATAAACAGTATGCCCAAATCACAGAAAACAGCAGTGAGTTTGCCAAGAAGCTGTCTGTGCTCGATTCTTTACACATACAGAGAGAAGCATGGAATAAAATTTCCCAATCTGTGATAGCCAACTGCTACAAGAAGGCTAGTTTTGCTGTACTGAGCCCAGATGACATCACAGACAGTAGTGACAATATCAAGATCAGTAAGAGAACTTTTGCACCCCTTTGGGCGTGACGGTGGACGATTTCAAGCAGTATGTTGAAATTGATGAAGAATTTGAAACAGAAGAAATGGCTGCTGATTCTGAATTTGTCCCAGAACAGTGTGCTGCTGGCAGTTGAAAAAAAGAGGAAAATGGTGATGATGAGGAGGATGTTTCATTGCTCTAGTACACTTCCATGACATTATTCAGTCTTTGTACTTACTGTGCAGATTCATGAAACAAAAAGGATGTGAGATGTTTTCCACTTTTTATGAACTGAAGGGCATTGTATTTCATCTGAAGCAGCAAACAGCTGTTTAGACATCAATAACAATTTTTTTCTCTAAACCATGAGGGACTGTATTAAAACTACTGTAAGTGTTTTATACAGTACATTTTTCTGTGAAGTTTCTGAAATGTATCCCTGTGCACATTGCCTTACTAGCATGATAAAACAAATAAGCACATTGTAAATGTACAGAATAAAATCTGTTTTAGATGGAAGGCGTACCATACTGATTTTTAAGCTAGACACATCAGAAAGTACACAGCCTGAATGTTAAGTACAATGAAGCTATAATAAAGTGAATAAAGTGAATACATGAATAAGTGGTACTGAATTAAGCCTGTGTCAATTAGAAAAATGATACTATAATGCCAGTTTGCAAAGAGGCTTTATCTCCTGCATCTACAGTACATACAGTAGCTGTAATTAAACCTGTTAATGAAAGACTTCCTGCTCATATAACAACTGTAAACATTCATTTTTCTATAAAGCTTCTGAAATCTATCACAATACTTGTTTTTTTTTTTTTTTGTGATTGTACTGTGTATCTGGCATTAATACATGTAACTCATAGCAGCTTCACTTATAAGCATATTCTGCTTAAATGCATTAACTAACCTCGGTCCCGAGGCTATGCATTTAAGCAGAGAAGACTGCGTTATAAATATATTTAGGAACATTTTGTAAAGGGTTGCTAAAAACTGTCGAACATCAGGGATTTAGGGGGAGCAACAGCCCCCCCCCCTTATCTGCATCTACACACAATCCTGTAATCCTTTTTATATTATTATACTGGAATTGCTTACATGTATTTGAGCATATTATAATGTATTGTACTCTTATGTGAATCATCCGAAGATGAGCCAGTCAACTTGGCCACACGCTCTTTACTCTGTTTTGTACGCAGTGCCAAACCTGTGTAGATTTGTGCAGGGTTTGCAGCTTTGCCCCTATGTTGTTGTATTATCTCATCTGCTAAAAATGCTTTCTACCTGAATTTAATTGATTCCCTTAAGACACTTGATTTTTGAATTTTCTTGTGTATCTTTTCGTTTGTGGACTGTGGAGCTGCTAAATTCCATTAATTTCTCTTCATACTGCTTCAGATACACAACTTGTATTTTAAGTTTATATTTGCCTTAAGCAAAGGAGGAAGGGAGTTCCATTTTGAGATACAGTTGGAATACAGTGAGTCTACTGCTGTATTGTTGGATTTAGTTATTTTATTTATTTATTTATTGACATTTGGTGAACGGGAAAGTCCGACTGGGTCAGAAACCCATTTTCAGCGGAGGCCTGGAGAGAAAAGCTCCACAGTACAAAGTTTAAACAGTAGAAGTTTAATCAATACAAACATCAATACTTAATGTGCATTGTTAAACATAGATTCATTTACAAAATTGGCAAAAAGAAATATACAATCAAAAACATTTGTACCAACAGTAAGAAATTAACTTTTAATATGTTTAATGAAGTAAATATGGTGTTTGTTGACAAAACAGTTTAGAGAGAGAGCTTAATTTCTGAGCTATCGAATAAGTTTCAAAAATAGAAAGTTTTTAAGTGGAAGGGGTTAAAAAGTAGCATGAGAACATCAAGCATTAGTAGTAAGTAAATTTGGGGATAGGAAGTGAGTACAGAGATGAAGGGGAGATAGTGTAAAACGTTTCTTAAGGCTGTATTGAGGGGAGTTGATAGTATGGATATGGCTAGAAATAGATAAGTGTGGCAAAGTGCAAGTGTGGAAATTATTGATTATGATAAAGTGAGAAGAAAGTTAGACAAAAGAGGAGCTGAAGATATAATGGAGGATGGAAATACTAATTGTAAGCTTAAAAATAAAGCTCAGATAGTGGGCTTAACAGTAGATTTTATTTACTAGGATACAGATTAATGTAATAGAGGCATAGGCCTGGGAGGCAAGGAAAATGGGTATGGCTATTAAGTGAAATTGGTATGCATATGCTTAGTAGCAAGGACAGACATGGGTGTTTATATTAAGTAACATTTTATCACCAGAACACAATGGTCTACTGTGGGAACTGTTAAGAGATGGATATTGTTCTAGTTTATGGATTATAAATAACTGGGAGTATGTGGGCACATGAGTGTTCAAGCCACTTCAGTTGTTTAAGAGCCAGGCAGTGGTAGGTTCTGTTTGGTAGGTTAGAGGCAAGTTTGACTATTTTATTATAGCATTTTTGCAGTTTCAGTAATGCTGAGGAAAACAGATTTGTTAGCATAGGAGAAACGTGTAGTAGAGTTGGTAGGAGATAGGGTGAGGCCATGCTGCTTCTAGTACTGTGAGTGAGGAATGGGTTTGCTGTGTACAGGCTGCCCAGTTTTTATTGTCTTTATCACTTGTGTGATATGATGTTCAAATTTAAACTGGTAATCTGTGATAAATCTGAGTAGTTTGTTATATTAAAAAAAACGAGAGGATCCAAGTGCAGTAACAGAATAATCCACTGGCCACAGGACAAACTAAAGTTTAATTAAGCGCTTTTCGTCCGCTTAAATAAGCAGACTTCTTCAGACCTGTATTTTCCTGGTTTGTGGTTTTGCTTATGTCAGTAGTTTGTTATATTATTATATTTATTAAGATAATGGTGAAGATATTTTTTTGTGCAGTATGTTGTTTTTGTGTGAAAAAGCATTAGTATAGGTTTTTTTTTTTTTTTTTTTTTTTTTTGGTGGGGGGCTGATGAGGAGGTGAGAGTTAGTAATCCAGCTTTCTATGGAGGAGAATGATTCTTGGGTATTCTTTCGTAGTTTGGTCAGGCTTTTAAGTATATGAGTGTTCAATCCCCCCCCCCCCCCCGACTAAATGCCTATTCATCCATAAGCCTCTGACATTGCCCCTTTGAAGGCTGCTATGCTTGAGGAATGTGTTACATTCAGTCAGACCCAAATTAGAGAAGGAAGCTTCCTTGGACACTCAGACTCGGATGTCTTTTAGTGAAAGCAGAAGCTATGGAGCAGGAAATGGAAGTCTGACCTTCCCATTCAGAGACTAAGACTTCCAATGTGGATGTCCCTGACAAGAAGACATAAAATGTGAAGCTCATCTCACCACCTTCAAACTGGCATCTGCATATCAGATATTGGGTGGATCTTCCCTCAGTACCCATATTACTACCCAGGCTTTCTCTGAGCAGTGGATGTCCTTCCATATCACTGTTGCAGTATTCCTAACTGAAGGGATCTCCTGCCAAGGATGGCCCAACATCTGGTCAGTATTTCAAAGCCTTCAGTACTTACAGGTACCATATGTCACATGTACACTCCTTGTGCAAGGCATAGGGCATAAAGGTGATGTATGGACGGAATCACACATAACTTCTTTGCTGCCAGTCCAAAGGCCATCATTGATTATCAGTTTGAAAGTCTTTCTTCTGTGCTGGTTACTAAGCCTTTTTTTCAGATACGTGCTCTGTTGGGGGGTTCTCATTATTTCCTTTTTCTTTAGTATTGATTGGTTTCATGTCATCCAGAAAGGGAAAATGTCAGTGTGAGAGGCAGATTCTGTATAAAGGCTGTCTTGACCAGTGCCCATTTGTTTGTGTGCTTCCAGTGACCATATACAATGTTCTATTTCCAAGCTTTTGTCCTGAAGACCCTACTTAGTTATCTCTCCTCCTTGTATATTTACCTTGAAAACCAACCTTTTAAGTTGTTGGCTCAAGGTGCTACAGCAGAGTCTTCCCATCCCTAGGGTTTGCCTTGGTCTAGAAAAAAGGCCAAAAAAATTAGGTCTGATACGGCTGCTGTCCAGCCTCCCCCAGACATTTCTCTTGAGGTTGGTTTTCCTGGGAAAGAAATCGCTAGCACAAACACACACACACACACACACACACACACACACACACACACACACACACACACACTTTCAAACATAACTTGGGGGATTTTGCCCCCAACACCCCCCTAACTAAATATACCAACTCCGAGATCTCACTAAAAGGGGCAAACACATGGAGTTGGCCGAGCGATTTCTTTCCCAGGGAAAGAAATCGCTGTTTTGAGCATTTAGTGCGTTCGCTCTTTGTGTGTCGATGAAGAGGTGTTCAAACGCCTCTTCGGTCTTTTAATATAGACCCCAAATTGTTGTATGCTTCTTTGTACAATAAAAATCTTGTTGATGTTGCTGAACATTTTAAGTCTCTTCAGTATAAGGACAAGGACTTACAGGAGTTGAAACATATTTTTATATCTCCTATTCCAAAGTTTCAAAGGAATTGCTCTTTCAAATCTCCTTTTGTTCAAAAGCAGTCTTGCCCTCTGCCCAAGTGTGAAAAGGGTTCTAAATGTATACCTCTTGCTAAGTCTACTCAAACATGTACTTCCCAGAAGCCTACCTTTTAGGACAAACTGGATTCTATTTGACAGTTTGCATCCCCTTTCCCCTTAGCCAGGTCCCTTTATCCCTTCATCTTTCCCTGTCCCTTCCAAACTGATTGAGAATCACAACAAACTCTTGGGCTATGTCTGTTATTTGCCAGGTACATTTCATGGTTTGGAAATCATTCCTCCCTTTTTGGGCATCTCTCAACCTCCTTGGGAACATAGGCAACCATTCCTCCCTTTTTGGGCATCTCTCAACCTCCTTGGGAACAGCTTCCTTTTTTCTCCAGAAGTGCTTCATTCTTTTTTGGTCCAGGGTGCCATTTAAGCTGTACCCGCGGCCCAGGTAGAAAGGGGGGTTTATTCCGGAATGTTGCTTGTTCCAAGGAAGGAAGACACTTTGAAGACCATTTCTGGACCTTTCCCAGCTCAACACCTTTCTCAGGATTCTTTCCTTTTCGATGTTTCTTCAAACATTATTTCCTCTTCTTCTCCAGGCCTTTCTGGATCTCAAGGATGCCTACCTTCATATCTTCATCCATCCCCTTTTCAGGAAATGTTTAAATTTCTCTTTTCTTCCTTGCATTTTCAGTTCTCTGCTTTGCCCTTTGCCCTATGTACTTGCCCCAAGGCTATTCACCAATTGCCTTGCTCCCATCATTGTTCTTTTTCAGGATGAGAGAAGGTCAGTTTTTTCCTTATCAGGATAATCTGCTCATTCTGGCTTCCTCCATTGAGGCTGTGCTTCAGGATCTCTAGTTTACTATTTCCCTGTTGCAGAGTCTGGGGTTCACCATAAATTTTCAAAAATCAGCTCTGACCCCTTCTCAGCATCATGTTTTCCTTGGTTGCAGGATCCAGACCATCCCCATGCTGGCATCCCTGCCTGCCCCAAAGGCCCTGTCTCTTATTGCCTTTTTCCAGTCTTTTCCTCTGGAGTCAGTCACATCCAGGGACTTTCTCAGGGCCCTCGGGATCATGGCATCCACCATTCCCATGCTTCTTCTGGTCAGGTTGCATATGAGAAAGGTACAGTGGTAACTCAAATCTATGTGGCTTCAATTCTACTCCCCCTGGATTTCCCAGTCTCCTTCCATGCTTGGCTCAAGCTTAAACCTCAGTGGTGGATTCATCAATTCTCTGTCAGCCTGGGGCTTCCTTTCTAAGCTCCAGAACTGACTCGAGTTCTTTACAGATGCCTCAGACAGGGAATGAGGGGGCCTCCTTGATCTCTGTCAGTTCAGGGTCTCTGACCTTTGCATCAGAACTACCTGTGGTCAAGTCCGTTCGTGGGTGCCTCCCTCCAATATTAGTGACTGTTTAAGTTAGCAATCCACCTCCACTGCCTCAAAGTCCTTGAACCACCCAGCCTGGAACTACCTGCGGTCAAGTCCCTTCATGGGTGCCTCCCTCCAATATTAGTGACTGTTTAAGTTAGCAATCCACCTCCACTGCCTCAAAGTCCTCGACCCACCCAGACTGGAACTACCTGCGGTCAAGTTCCTTTGTGGGTGCCTCCCTCCAATATTAGTGACTGTTTAAGTATGTTCTGCTAATTTGCTAATTGCTCTAGTAGCTACCTGTAACATGCTCATGTTGAGGCTGTTATACTGATCACCTCTGGGACGCTCCCTGATGTTCATCGTGTTACCCTGCTGCAGTCATCACACTTGGTTATCTTGTCATCAGGCGGTCCTGCAGTCGGCTGGAATTCCAAAGTCTTGGTCCGGCGTCGGTTGCTGTCGCTTCTTCCCTGACGTCAGTGCGCCAGAGGTATATATAATGCAACCAACGCCATTTTCTTCAGTCTTTCTTGCCGCGCGGTGCCCGAAGCAGAAGCAGTTCGCAAGTGCCGGTCGGCCGACTACTGAGATTTTCGAATTCGAATTTCAGACCGAAGTCTTCTGTAAAGCTAAGTACCCCGTTGGGGAAACTTTTCTTGCCTCAGACCGATGTCAGAAAAAAGTTAACAATTGTATTTCTTGGGGGAAGCAAATACCTCATAAGGATTTTCATTCTTTTTGCATACCTTGCCTAGGCCCAGACCACAACGTCACTAGTTGTCGTTTTTGTGCTAGGTTTAATAACTGTACTATTAAAATACGCTTTGATTTCGCACAACACTACTTCGGTAGGAAATTTAACTACACCATGCCGTTGGAGCAACCGACTACCGGCGTGCACAAAAAACGCAAGGATAAGGACAGACAGCCCAGGCCTAAGCCAGATTCCGAGGCCTCGGCTGGTCCGGTCTCCGGTTGTCCGGTCCTCAGTGAGGCCCCGACGCAGCCCCTGACTACCGCAGATCTGGAACCCGAGACCACTTCAGAAATTTTGACAGAATGTACCAGGCCGACGCAGTCATTTAGTTCAGGCCCTAAAGACGACATTGCTGAAAAAGATGTCGGTGCTGCAGAAACGCCATCGGTTTCTGAAGGCGTTTTCAGACCGACGACGCTCACCATTAAATCGTATTCTAAAACGAAGACTCCTATTAAATCTAAAAAGACTGCACTTCAGTCCCCTGTTCAAGGCCCCATGCCTAAGAAACAGATGCTCAAAATGGCTGAAGATTTGATCACTTTAATCAGGGGTTCCCAGCCCCCTCCTGACAAAAGGCCTAGACAAGAGGAAGATTATGCATCCTCTGAACAAGTGTCCATTCCTTCAGCCTCCTCTGAGGACCAAGATTACTCCTTCTCCCCTTATGAAGATTCTGATGCTGAGGATTCCATTCCCTCAGCTTCTCCTCCTGAAGACTACTCCTTTGGGGAAACTTTGCACACTATGAGGGAACATTTTTACTGGGAAGGTTAGGACTACTCTGACTCGAAGAAAAGGCTCAGAGAGTTTCTTTTACTCCCCCAACACAGACCACTTGCCATCCTACCAGTTTTAGACATTGTGGATGATGTTTACTTAGAATCCAGTTTCAACCCTGATTCTCTACCTCCTGCTCTGGCTAAGCCTGACAGATATTATAGAGTGCCTGATTCCCACAAATTTCTTTACAAAAGCCCTGTTGCTGACCCAGAGACAATCTCTCATGGTCCCAAGGGGGCTAAGGCTTCTATGGCTAAAAATCCTGTACCTTCTGAGAGGGATTCCAGGTGGGGGAAAAAAGTTTACACCTCAGCCACTCTAGCTATGAGGGCACTAAATTGACAATTTCACATGCTTAAGTATCAGCAATTTCTAATCTTCCTGATCATGTTAAAGCAAAACTTCTAGATGCTCCCTTACAGCAGGATGTTTTTTTTGGAGTTAAAGCAGAAGAAGTCTTAAAGAAAATGGAGGATAAGGCAAAATCTATGCAGGCAGTCAAAGATTTCCTACAGGTACAGCCCCCTCACTTCAGCAGAAACTGGCCAACAAAAAATTGGTCCTTTCCAGCTACAGACAGATAACAGAGGGGTAAATACAGGGGGCAGAGGACAACCACAAGCCCAGTACAAACCTTGCCAATGGGGCACTGCAACACAGAAGGGAGGAGAAGACAGGTCCCAATCTACCAGAAGGCAAACTCAATGACTTGCACCTCATCTGGCCAAGCAACACTCTCTTGGCAGTCCTCTTGGAAGGAAAACTCGCACTTTTTTCAGACAACTGGCACATTGTCACAAAGGACAAATGGGTCCTAGACATAATTTCACGAGGATACAGATTCCATTTTCACACCTTGCCAATGAAAAGAGGAATGCCAAACCTGCCACAAAATCAATGGGCAGAGGCACAAAAACAAATTACAGCTTTCATGGACATGAGCCATTCAACTGGTACCTACTCGAGAGCAAGGTCAAGGATTTTACTCAAGCCTCTTTCTAGTGCCCAGAAAGGACAATGCCTGGAGACCAATTCTGGACCTTTCAATTCTAAACACTTACTTACAAGTACCCAAATTCAAGATGCTAACACTACAGCAGTTTCTTCCCATGTTGGGCAAGGAAGCATGGCTAGTAACGTTGGACCTCAAGGAGGCATACCTTCATGTCCCTATCAGACAAAGTTGCAGAAGATACCTCCATTTCATTGCAGGTTCAACCCATTACCAATTCTCTGCACTGCCCTTTGGCTTATCTACTGCGCTCAGAGTCTTCACAAAATGCCTGGCACTAGTAATTGCATACTGCAGACAAAGAGGAATTCAAATATACCCATACCTGGACGACTGCCTCATCCAAGCAGAAAGCAAGGACATTCTATTACATCATCTGGCTTTTTGTGAAACATCTACTAAATTGCCTGGGGTACACAGTAAATGAAAAGAAGTCAAAACTAGTACCCTCACAAAATATGACATTCCTGGGTGCCAGCTTGAATACAATGGCCCAGAAGGCTTATCTGACACCAGACAAACAACTACAACTGACTCAATATTTCAAAACAATGGCAACAAAGGCCCAATTAACTGCAAGAAAAATTCTGCAGGCCTTGGGCTTCATGGCATCTTGCATACTACTAATACCATTTGCAAAGCTGCATATGAGGAAATTACAGTGGTACCTAAAAAGCGTATGGTCTCAACACAGCCACAGCTTGGACACAATGATATCTCTCATTCCCTGCCTGCAACAGGAGTTTCTATGGTGGTCACAGGCATGTCACCTCAACAAGGGTCAGCCTTTCACCTTGCCCCCAGCCAGGCAAACTATCACAACAGATGCATCAGATTACGCCTGGGGGGCTCACATGGCAGGACAGTGCGTTCAAGGCGTATGGACTGCAGATCAAAGGATCTGCACATCAATCAAAAAGAGATGCTAGCTGTACAGAAAGCTCTGACAGCCTTCAAGGATCTATTACATCCAGGACAACTGACAATAAAGACGGACAACACCACAGTAATGTGGTACATAAACAAGGGGGTACTCACTCCTACCCTCTGTGCAGGCAAGCAATGACCTTATGGAACACAGCTCTGGCTTACCAAGTTAAGTTACAAGCTCAATTCCTGCCAGGACAGAAGAATACATTGGCAGACAACCTCAGCAGAAACATCATGGATCCCCACGAGTGGAAACTAGATCCACAAGTATTTACAATGATAACTCAAAAATGGGGCCTTCCACACATAGACCTGTTTTCCAGCCCTCAAAACTATCAACTAACAAAATTTTGTACAAGGGCACTTCACCATCAAGCTTGGAAAGTGGACGCACTCTCTTTCAGTTGGAAAAACCTGACAGTATATGCCTTCCCTCCATTGCCTCTCCTTACAAAGGTACTTCTGAAAGTCAAAAAGGAGAGACCATGACTGATTCTCATAGCCCCAGACTGGCCACACCAGCACTGGTACCCGCTATTGAGGAATATGGCCCATGGCCCACCATGGATATTACCACAAATTTCCCATTTACTCACACAACAAAACAATCAGATTCTTCACAGCCAGCTCAAAACCTTAAATCTGGCTGCATGGCAAATCAACTAAGCATCCAGCCAGCCCCTCTTTCCCAAGCAGTTATGGATGTTATTCTGGAAGCTAGGAGACCAAGCACTAGGAAGGCTTATTCGGACAAATGGAAAAGGTTTTGTGTCTGGAACCAATCTAAAGGCCAAGACACAATTCATCCTCACATGCCTCACATTCTACAGTATTTAACTGAGATGTTGCACAAAGGACTTTTTTCTCTTCCATTAAAATCCATGCTTCAGCTATTTTGGCCCACTACAACACGGATCCACCCTTATTTTCACATCCACTTCTAAGGCAGTTCCTCAGAGGGGCAAAAAACATTAGACCACCCAGGAGAGCATCTACACCAACATGGGACCTCAATTTTGTTTTGGAAAAACTAACGCTACCGCCCTTTGAACGAGCTTTCTCTGCAGATCTTCAGTTTCTATCATGGAAGACTCCCCTGCTGCTAGCAATAACTTTAGCTAGAAGAGTCTCAGAGCTACAGGCATTAATGGCAGTGGAACCTTTCCTCATTTTTCATCAAGACAGAGTTTCTCTACAAACTAATCCTTCCTTTATGCCTAAGGTGGTTTCCAGTGTGGCTTTAAATCAAACCGTCCACTTACCCACCTTCTTCCCAAATCCACAGAACAAAGGTGAGAGACTCCTGCATTCCTTGGACATTCACAGGCAACTTTGTTACTACTTGGACAAAACTAAGGCTTTCAGAAAATCTGACCAGCTCTTTGTATCCTATGCTACAGCTTCTCAAGGGAAGGCTATATCAAAGCAAACCATTTCCAAATGGATAGGTCATTGCATACGTTTTTGCTATACCCATCATGGAAAACCAGTTCCTGCTACCATTAGGCCCCACTCTACCAGGGCAACAGCTATGTCTACAGCCTTTCTCAGGGGGGTTCCAACCAAGGAGATTTTGGAAGCTGCAACTTGGAGTTCAGTACACACCTTTACCAAACACTATCACTTACCACTTTACTCTAAGACCAGGGCGAGCTTCGCCACTGCAGTTCTGCAGGGCCTTCTAGCCTCCTCTAACCCTCTATGATACCTCCACCCATCCTTAGCTTTGGGATTCAACCCAAGTGTGATGACTTCAGCAGGGTAACATGATGAACATAGTGCAGTTTTGTACCTACCATAAATGTAGATGTTCGAGTGTACACCCTGCTGCAGTCCAGGTTACCCTCCCTCCATCCCCTCTGACCTACTGGCTAAATCTCTTCAATACCTTCCTGATGTATTTGCTTATAGCTGAAGGGATTTTGTGTTTGTGCAAGTTTACTCAATTTGGTACTAATTACTGACCACCTTTTTGGGGGCATCTGACATCTGGGGCAAGAAAAACTGAAGAAAATGGCGTTGGTTGCATTATATATACCCCTGGCGCACTGACGTCAGGGAAGAAGCGACAGCAACCGACGCTGGACCAAGAATTTGGAATTCCAGCCGACTGCGGGACCGCCTGATGACAGGATAACCCAAGTGTGATGACTGCAGCAGGGTGTACACTCGAACATCTACATTTATTGTAGGTACAAAACTGTACTTTCTCCTCCACCCTTTGCCGCCCCCCCCCCCCACCTTTCTTTAACGTGTTTTTGCTCTCTGAAACCTCTCTTTTGCTGTGCCCCTCCTGTTTTCCCTGCCTGGTCTCTCCTACTCTGACCTATTCCCTACTTTACTAATCTGTTCTTCTGCCCATCCCTATACTTCTCAACTACTGCCTCCAGTCCTATAGATCTAACCTTAGTGTATTTCTTTCTGAGTTGCACTGCCCCCCCCTCCTCTTGCTCACTCATCTGCCTAACTTCTCTGCATCACTGATTGTTTTTCAGAGATTTTCTCCATGGGTGTAGCCCCATTCCATTCACCCTTGCTACACTCAGGCTCACATCGCCCCTACCCTACCCCCATTCCCACCCACCCCCAAAAGTAATTTCCTTTATACCATCCACTGCCTCCCTTTCCTGTCTCAAACACCCAATCACACCCAACTTCCTGCCATTAACCAATCCCCACCTCAAATCAGCCTTACCTAAATTACATCACTTCCCACCATTAATTTACTACGTTTACTCCACAACTGTCCTACATACACTCTAAATATGCAACACCTGCACTCCTTCTACTACTCTCTGCTCTAACCTCTTATCACACCTACCTTTCCCACCCACAAATATACTCCCCTACCTCCATCATCAGTAATACCCTTCCAACAACTTTTTCCTTCTTTATCTCCCCCATCTCTCTTCAGCTTCTCCACTACTTGTCTTCATAAACTAATTATACTTCAGAAGTACCCACCTACCTACAAATCCAAACCAGAACGGCACACACATCTATGTCCTATTTCTCCCCTCTCACTGGTCACTAATACCTTACTTCAGTCTGGGGATATCCACCCCATCCCAGGTCCTCACTCCTCTCCCCAAAGCCACACACCCCCAGTCTCTACTCCTTCACCCCATCTCCTGTCATCTCCCTCCAACCCCAACCTCAAACTCAGAACACTTCCTCATACAAACATCTAACTATTTACTCATTAAACATTCAAAGCCTAACCAATAAAATCTCTGAGTTACACTCCTGGATAGCCCATACCACCCCTCACATTCTTCCTTATCAGAAACACGGCTAAAGCCACACATCAGTAACAGTGAAATACTCCCACCTGGCTATAATATCTGTCACTCAGATAGATTCCCAAAAAAAGGGGGAGGCGTAGCCATCCTCTAGTCTTGACAGCCTAAATCTCTTCTATCACCATCCCTATTCCTGACTTCCACCCTGCTGAACTTATCATCCTAAATTGCCACCTAAATCCTGACAATAAATTAGCTATCTCTTCCATCTTTATTCCCCCTGGAAACAATTCACCCATCCTAGAAAATATGCTGTCCTGGTTTTCCCTGAACATACCTTATGAAACCCTCATCCTTGTTGATGTCAATATAGACGGGTCTAAACTCACAACTGAATCTCCACAACTCAGTTTCAACCTACATGGTTTCCATCAGCTAATAACATCCCCCACCCGTCTTCACAAAAAACATCTTGCAGCTCTACCATTGACTGGATTCTAACTAACTCCCCCCAAAACTACCACAGCCCCACAACCCTTCCAGATTCCCTAAGTGATCATCTCCCCACTTCTGTCTTAAGACACACCACCCAGCCACCCAAACTCCACATTTACAAAGACTATCGCAAACTCTCTAACTTTAATATCCCCCATTCAACTCCATATTATCTCGTATTGACTGGTCCATCCTTAAGCAAATCCCTCTCGATGATGCAGTCAATAAGTTCAGTAGCATTTTCCTGAATACCCTTAACTCCCTTGCTCCCTCCAGGACAATTAGACTAAAATCTAATTATGCCCCCTGGCTTTCCAAGGATAACAAGTATCTTATGCAAAAAAGATACCATGCTTGGAAAGCCTGGATTAAAACCAAGGAACTACCCCTACCACAGAATTACAGAGAACTACGAAACCTTGTTAAGAAGCAAGTCAACAAAGACAAAAAGGCCTACTATAGCTCTGCTCATTTCAACACCAAATCAAACACTTTCAAGTTTTGGTCTACTCTTAACAAAATTCTTTCTCTGGGCTGTCCCACCAACCCCTCCCCATATCCAAATAAATCTCCTCAGGAAACTGCAACCCTCCTAAACAAACACTTTATTGAAACAATCCAAAAACTTACACCATCCACCTCAACTACAACTACTTCCCCAGTCCCTCCCTTCCCAACTCACTAGTAACCTGTTCTCCTTTCATCCTGCTCCCACATCCTACATCAAATCTCTTCTTCTGAAACTTAAACCCTGTTCTCCCTCCACTGACAATCTACCTCCTACCATCCTCAAACTCGCTGCAGAATCTGTAGTCTACCCTGTATCTATTCTTATCAACAGATCTATTTCTGAAGCTACTGCCCCTGTCCTATGGAAATCTTTCCTCACTATCCCCCTGCATAAAGGAGGTAACTCAACAGACCCATCTAACTATTGACCCATTGCCATCCTATCCCCCCTCTCTAAGATACTCAAAAATGCATTCACTCACAGCTTCTCAACTACCTCCTCCAGCATAACCTTCTCACTCCCACTCAACACTGTTTCCGTCCAAACCACAGCATAACTACTGCCCTACTGTCCTTCACCCGTACTATCGGTGAGGCCCAAGATAACAATCTACTCATATCCTGTCTCTTCCTTGACCTTTCAAAAGCTTTCGACACAGTCTCTCACCCCATACTACTATCTAAACTTGCTAACTACAACCTATCAGCTACCTCCATCACCTGGTTCTCCAGCTACCTCTCAGTCAGCAGCAATCTGTCAAGTGGCTCTTCTCCTACTCTCCCTTCATGTCAGTCCCAGCTGGAGTACCACAAGGATCCATCTTGGGCCCTCTACTATTTAACATCTTCACCAATGAACTTTGCACATCTAGCAAACAATTCTCCCTCATCTAATACGCAGATGACTCATCTCCATCTCCAGCAATATATCTCAACTCCACACTCTAACCCAACATACCTTTCTATCAACCAAAAAATGGTTATCTGACAACCTACTCATCCTCAACCCTAAAAAGACTAAACTCCTACTCTTTTTCCCTCGTTCTCTTTCACACCATAAATCTACCTTTACCATTTCATCTCGCAACAATGCAATCATTAATCCAGAAAATTGCACAAAATTCCTAGGTGTCATCGTTGATGCTGAATTAAAATTCAACCTACTTATACTGTAATGCATAAAAAGAACCCATCAGAAACTGGGTTTGCTGTACTGCAACAAAAATGTTTAACTTCTACCGCTATACTCTCTCTAGCACAAGCATTACTCCTCCCTTCCCTCACTTATGCTGCCCCTATTCTAACAAACATTCAGACCACAACCTTGAATAAACTTCAACAAACATACCATAAAGTAGCTAGGTTTATTACAAACTATCCATACAACTCACACCACTGCCTGGCCCTAAACTCTCTACAATGGTTTAACCTCCCCCAACAACTCCTTCTATCACAGTTTCTAATGTTACACTCTATTCTATACAAACCTTCTTCCTGCCCAGCCCTCTCATCCATAGTCTCCCCCTTATACTCCACCTCGGACCATTCACACCTCAAACCAGCAACTCCTCGATATCTACCAGCCAAAGAAAAATTTAGGTAAACTTCTATATAAATGCTCTGTAGCCCAAGCCTAGAGCAAACTGCCGCAATACATATGTTCTATCACCCGCCCACCGTACTTTAAAAAAGAACTGAAACTTCATCTACTTCATACCAAAACTTGTCAAGACCCAACATAACCCCACCTTACCACTGTATATGTATCTAATATAACCTACCTCCAGTTTCTCCTAGTAACTCTCAAGGTGACTACCTATTATACTAAATCATCAATACTGAAAGAATACTAATATTTACACAAGTCTATCTTTATCTTGTAATTATACTATATGTATATTACTATGTGCATGTTTTCTACTATGTATATACTTGCTACAATGAGTATGCTTTCTACTTTTTTTTTTTTTTTGTTTTCCCAATATTATTTACTGCTTGGATTGTGAAATTTTTATCTTGTACTTATACATTGCAAATTGTTTATAACTGGAGCTTTTCTCCTTGGGTCTCCACTGAAAACGGGCCACAAGCCCAGCTGGACCAACCCGGTTAACAAATGTCAATAAATAATAAATAAATAGAAGTCAGACCAGATCAATATAAAGAAGATGATGGCCCTGCTTCTTGCTCTTCAGGCTTTTCATTCCCTCTTTCTTCCCAGACCCGTCAACATTTTCACAGACAACACCACAGTGATGTGGTATGTTAACAGGCAAGGGTGTACAATGTCTTACCCTGTTTGCAGACTAGGTCGTTAGGTCTGTCCAGTTTCAAGTGACTCTTCAGGCAGTTGCATTCCCTTGGAGCACAATGTAGTTGTAGACTATTTGAGCAGGTCCAGTACACATGCTCAAAAATGGATGCTTCACAGAGATGTGTTCCTGAATATTGTCCATTGGTGGGGTATTCCTCAGGTAGATCTTTTTGCCTTCCCCTGAACAGGCAACTTCCTCTAGCTTAAAAAGTGGACGCACTGTGTTTTTCTTGGAAGGGGATATTTCTGTATGCCTTCCCTCCCCTTCCTGTACTTCCAAGAGTCTTACACAAGATCAGGCAACACTCCTTCAGAATCTTGCTAACGATTCCCTTTTGACCAGACAACATTGGTTCCTCCTTCTTTCTCACTTGGACAGGAGCATTTACCACAAGTTACCTCACTGGGTGGATATGCTCACATGAGACAAGGGTATCTCATATACATTCTCACTTGTCCACTCTTCACCTGACACTGTGGGTGATAGGGTTTTGATCCCTTTTCGATGCCTTTTTTCTGAGGATGTGCTTCAGGTCCTGCAGGAGGCCAGGAAATCATATTTGTCCACGTGGAATTGATTTTCTGTCTGGGGCCTCTCTTGAAACCAGGATCCCCTATCTGTTCAGGTTCCTATGTTTAGCTCTTATTTGTGTGATCTGCTCCATTCTGGGTTAGCACATTCCTCAGTTAAAGCTCACCTGTCAGCAATTTCTGCTCATCTGCCCTTGGCTCCTCCTTTGACCTATAGATTTGAGGTCAGGCAATTTCCTTTCTTCACATCAGTCCTCCCAGAAAACCACTTCCGCCTTTATGGGACCTCAGTTTTGTTCTTGATAAATTAACTTAGTCTCCCTTTGAGCCTGCTGCTTCAGCTTCCTTACAACCTTGTAGTTGGAAGACTGTTGTTCTTTATCCCTCACTTCAGCTGAGGGAGTGTTTGAGCTTCAGGCTGTCATGGCTGTTCCTCCCTTTCTAGATGTTCTTCATACCACATTGCTGCAGTCCTAACACTTGGGTAGTCCGCTGTCCCAGTCGGCCCGAATACCAAAGTATATGGCTGACGTCGGTCAAGGCGCATTAGTCTGACGTCAGGACGTCAGGGTACAAATGCGCATGACCGACGTCATATCCTCAGTCTTTTTTGCCGCATGGTCCGATGCAGAAGCAGTTTTGCAAGTGCACGTTGGCGTTCTGAGATTTTCCGAAGTCGGAGTTTCAGACCAAATCCAAGTTGGCTAAGTACCCCGTTGGGGAATATTTTGGTTTTTTTCTTGCCTCAGTATTTTACCGGATGTCAGAAAAAGTGAATAACTGTATTTCTTGTGGGAAACAGATACCTCATAGGGATTACCATACCTTGTGTATACCTTGCTTAGGGCCTGAGCACGACGTGGTTGGCTGTCGCTCTTGTGCTAGATTTAACAAACGCACTATAAAGAGAAGATTAGATTGTGCCAGGTTAGTTTTTGGGAAGCGGTGTAATTATAAAATGCCGTCGGATGCTCCGCCCGCTTCGTCCAAAAAGCGCAAGGACAAAACAGCAAAGCCTAGGCTGGAAGAACCGTCCGTACCGGACGTCGGTTCTTTAGAGGGCTCGGTGGAGCCAGGGGTTCAGCCAGAAATTTCTTTGGAATCCCAGGGAGAGACTTTATTACTGCAAGATGTGACCTCTCAGGAGGTAGGCCAGGCGGAAGGGGCTTCTCAGGTAGCTGTTCTTCCCTCCCTTCCTAAGGTGGTTAGGCCCTCCCCTGCTGTTTCCAAGGCTTCTCCCAGGGGCAGGCCAGGTTTTGTTTCCGGTGTTACCCCTACCTCCTCAGGGTCTGTACCTAAGAAGCATATGCTGAAGATGGCAGAAGATTTGATTACAATGATTAGAGGTTCTATGCCCCCTCCTGATAAGAGGCCTAGGGTGGAACCTGAGCTTGGGAGTTTTGAGCAGTGTTCGGATGCTTCTGAGTCTTCGGCTGAAGACTTGCAGGAGTATTCCCCTTACTCTGATTCTGATGTAGATGATTCTACTCCTTCTGCTTCTCCTCCTGAGGATTTTTCATTTTCAGAGACTCTTCATTCCATGAGGGAGCATTTTAAATGGGAAGGTCAGGATTTCTCTGATTCCAGGAAAAGGCTTAGGGAATTTTGTTTCTACCCCAGCATAGGCCTTTAGCTATACCTCCTGTTCTAGATGTGGTGGAGGATGTTTTGCAGAGGCTTCTATGAACCCTGACTCTTTGCCTCCTGCTCCAGTTAAACCGGATAGATATTATAGGGTGCCTGAAGCTCATAAGTATCTTTTAAGAGTCCTAGGGCAGACCCAGAAACTGTTTCACAGGGGCCTAAAGGTGTTAAGGCTTCTGTTGTTAAAAATCCTGTTCCTCCAGATAAAGAGGCAAGGGCTTTGGATAGATGGGGAAAGAAAGTGTATACTTCTTCCACTTTGGCCATGAGAGCTTTGAATTGCCAGTTTCACATGTTGAAATACCAAAATTATCTCATTTCACAATTAAAGTCTAAGGTAGATGCTTTGGCGGAAGGTATTGAGTGTAAAGAGTTGCAGGATTTAGTTCATGTTTCTGAACAGGTGGGTAAGCATTCTTTGCAATGTGGTTTTGATGCTGTGCAGGCCTCTTCGAGGGTGGCTGCCACTGGTTCGTTCTTCGCAGGCACGCCTGGTTGAGGGATCAGAATTTAGCTGAGCATGTGAAAACAAGGATTTTAGATGCTCCTTTACAATCTGATGTGTTGTTTGGTTCGCCTGTGGAAGCAGTTCTAAAGAAAATGGAAGACAAGGCTAAGTCTATGCAGACTGTTAAAGATTTTTGCAGGTTCAGCCTCCAGTTTAGTAGAAATTGGCCTACCAAGGGGTGGACATATCCTGCTTATGATTCCCAGTCTAGGGGTAGGTCTAGACGTGGTAGAGGCAGAGCTCAAGGTTCTTTTAGGCCTAGAACAGGGAGTTCACCTGCTCAGTCTTCTGGTGAGGGCAGGGGTCAGTCCTTTCGTAAACAGACCCAATGACCTGCCTTTTCAGCTGCCAGAATCTTCTCATCTGGCAGCACCTTTGGGAGGAAGGTTGGCACTTTTCAGAGAAAACTGGAGTTTAATTACTCAAGACAGATGGGTATTGGATATCATTCACCACGGTTACAGGTTTTATTTCCATACCTTGCCTCCTTTCAAAGGCATGCCAGACATTCCTCCTCAACAAAGGAAAGAGGCTCACAAGCAAATTTCTCTGTTGCTCCAAATAGGGGCCATTCAGCCGGTTCCTGTGCCAGAAAGGGGCCTAGGATTTTATTCTCGCCTGTTCCTAGTACCAAAAAAGGGGAACACGTGGAGACCAATTTTGGATCTGTCTATCCTCAACACTTATCTGGACATTCCCAAGTTCAAAATGTTGACGTTACAACAGCTTTTACCTCTGCTGGGCAAAGATCACTGGATGGTAACTTTGGATCTCAAGGAAGCTTACCTTCATGTTCCTATCAGACTAATTTGCAGGAAGTATCTGCGTTTTCGAGCTGGGAATTCTCATTATCAGTTCTCTGCATTGCCCTTTGGCTTATCTACTGCCCAGAGTATTCACAAAGGTTCTGGCTCCAGTGATAGCTTTCTTCAGGCTAAAAGGAATACAAATCTATCCTTATTTGGACGATTGCCTGATTCTGGCTCAAGGAAGGGACGTGCTTCTTCAGCATTTGGAATATGTGATAGCAGTGCTAAGATGCCTAGGGTATTCTGTGAACGAAATAAAGTCCAGTCTAGTACCCTCTCAAGACGTGTGCTTTCTGGGTGTGAGACTGAATACAGCAGCCCAGATGGCCATTTTAACCCCGGACAAACAAAAGAGTCTATCCCTTTACTTCCATCAACTATCTCATCAGTCCGTGCTGACTGCAAGGACAGTCCTTCAAGCATTAGGGTTCATGGCATCTTGTATTCTGGTGCTTCCCAATGCCAAACTGCATATGAGGAAGCTACAATGGTATCTCAAAATGTATGGACACAGCACTGCCAGGATTTGGACACTGTCATTCAAATAATACCTTGCATTCAAAAGGAATTTTTGTGGTGGGCTCAGGAATGTCACCTAAACAAGGGACTCTCTGTGACCCGGCCAGAGGCGAGTCAGATTCTAACGACAGATGCCTCAGACATAGCTTGGGGAGCTCATCTGAATGGAAAGTGGATACAAGACAAGTGGCCTGCCAGACTACAGCATCTACATATCAACATGAAGGAGATGTTAGCAGTCCAGTTTGCATTGAAGGCTTTCAAGGAGTTACTTCTTCCAGGGCAGGTGTTGATTCTAACAGACAACACAACTGTCATGTGGTACATCAACAAGCAAGGGGGAACACATTCTTATCCTCTATGCAGGCAAGCAATGATTTTGTGGGAGACTGCGCTCAGCTTGCAGCTTACTCTTCAAGCAAGGTTTCTGCCAGGAGCACAGAACTCCTTAGCAGATGTGTTAAGCAGGCAAATCATGGATCCCCACGAGTGGAAACTGGATCTTCATGTATTTCAAAAATTGACAGTGTCATGGGGAACTCCAGACATAGATCTGTTCGCTTCTCCACTAAACCACCAGCTGCCAAAGTTTTGCACAAAGGTTTCATCACACAGCCTGGAAAGTGGATGCTCTTTCTTTCAGTTGGAAAAATCTTCATGTGTATGCCTTTCCACCTCTGCCTCTCCTCCCAAAGGTACTCCTAAAGGTCAGACAAGACAAGCCAAGGATGATTTTGATAGCTCCAGATTGGCCTCGCAGCACTGGTACCCATTGCTGAGGAGTCTAGTAAGGAAGCCTCCATGGCCCTTACCTTTGATTCCACACCTATTGTCTCAGAAGGACGGGCATCTACTCAATGTCAAGCTTCACTCTCTTCATCTAACAGCCTGGCATATTCTGTTTTGAACCATAGCAGGTCTCAGCTTCCTCAACAAGTTTTGAATGTGATTATGGAAGCCAGAAGACCTAGTACAAGGAAAGTGTACAGGAAAATGGAAGAGATTTTTATTTTGGTGTGCAGCAAAGGGTTTGGATGTTTCTGAGCCAAATTTGAGTGTGGCTCTTCAATATCTTACTGAGTTATTGGACAAAGGTTTGTCTTTTTCTTCCATTAAGATTCATGCTGCAGCAATTTCAGCTCACTATGATTGTGACCCACCATTGTTTTCTCATCCTTTGTTCAAGCAATTTCTTAGAGGGGCAAAGAATATAAGACCCCCAGTAGAGCTCCTACTCCTGCTTGGGACCTCAATTTTGTGTTGGAGAAACTCACTCTACAACCTTTTGAGCCTGCAGCTACTGCTGAATTGAAATATTTGTCATGGAAGACTGCTTTTTTGTTAGCCATTACCTCTGCAAGAAGGGTGTCTGAATTGCAGGCCCTTATGGCGGTTGAGCCTTTCCTGATTTTTCATAAGGATAGGGTATCTTTACGTACTAATCCTTCCTTTATGCCTAAAGTGGTTTCTAGTGTGGCTTTAAACCAAACTATTCATTTGCCTACTTTTTATGCAGATCCCCAAAATAAGGGGGAAAAGATTTTGCACACTTTAGATGTACACAGGCAGTTGCGTTATTATTTAAGCAGGACTAAGGATTTTAGGCAGTCTCAGCAGTTGTTTGTTTCTTTTGCTTTGAGTTCTCAGGGTAAGCCTGTGTCAAAACAAACTATTTCTAAGTGGATTGGGTTTTGCATTGCATTTTGTTATTCCCATCATGGCAAGGAGATTCCAGCTGGGATTAGGCCTCATTCCACTAGGGCTACTGCCACTTCAACAGCATTTTTAAGGGGGGTGGCAACTAAGGATATTTTGGAGGCAGCTACTTGGAGTTCAGTGCATACTTTCTCTAAGCATTACCACCTTCCTCTCTACTCTAAATCTAGGGCTGGTTTTGCCACGGCTATTTTGCAGGGCATGTTGTCAGCTCCTGCTTCCTTATGATTTGCCAGCCTCCCTTACCTCTGCTTTGGGATTCTACCCAAGTGTTAGGACTGCAGCAATGTGGTATGAAGAACATAGTACAGTTTTGTACCTACCATAAATGTAAATGTTCGAAGATCCACATTGCTGCAGTCCAATTTACCCTCCCTCCTTCCCCTCTGTGTTTAGGGGTGGTTGTGTGGATGGAGTTATACTCTTGTAAATTTGTATATATTGTATATATATTTGGTGCAGGAGTGTGTGGTGTTTTTGGTTTTAGCCTTATCTTTTTAGGGTCTTCTGACATCTGGGGCAAGAAAAGACTGAGGATATGACGTCGGTCATGCGCATTTGTACCCTGACGTCCTGACGTCAGACTAATGCGCCTTGACCGACGTCAGCCATATACTTTGGTATTCGGGCCGACTGGGACAGCGGACTACCCAAGTGTTAGGACTGCAGCAATGTGGATCTTCGAACATCTACATTTATGGTAGGTACAAAACTGTACTTTTTTCACAGAGAATGGGTGTCTCTTCATACTAATCTTTCTTTTATGCCAAAGATTTCAATGAGTTTTCCCTTAATCAGTCTGTCTTCCTTTTTTCTTTCTCTGCAGTATGCCAATGAGAAGGTTCTTCACACCATGCATTTGCATAAACAGCTCAAATATGTTTGGATAAAACTAAGGTTATTAATAGATCTGAGCAACTTTTTCATGTTCATCGTGTGACACTGCTGCAGTCATTACACTTGGGTTATCCTGCCATCAGGTGGTCCCGCAGTCGGCCCGAGTTCCAAAGTCTTGGTCCGGCGTTGGTTGCTGTCGCCTCCTCCCTGACGTCAGTGCGACAGGGGTATATAAGATGCAGCTGACGCCATTTTCTTCAGTCTTTCTTGCCGCGCGGTGCTCGAAGCAAAAGCAGTTCGCAAGTGCCGGTCGGCCTACTCCTGAGATTTTCATTCAGATTCCGCAACCGAAGTCTTCTACAAAGCTAAGTACCCCGTTGGGGAAACTTTTTCTTACCTCAGACCAATGTCAGTAAAAGTTAATAACTGTATTTCTTGTGGGAAGCAAATACTTCATAAGGATTTCCATTTTTATTGTATCCCATGCCTAGGCCCAGACCATAACGTTACTGGTTGTCGGTTTTGTGCTAGGTTTAAAAAGCGCACTATTAAACGTCTGTTTGATTTTGCCCGACATTACTCTGGCAGAAAATTTAATTATACCATGCCATCGGAACTTCCGGCAACCGGTATTCATAAAAAGCGCAAAGACAAGGACAGGCATCCGAGCCGCAAAACTGACGATGAAGCCTCTTCTAGGCCAGTCACCGGTTCTCTGGTTTTCAGTGAGCCGCCTTCGCAGCCCCTGACGACCGCTTCTGCAGAACCACAGGCCACCCCCGACCCCCACATGGAAATGGCTGGGCCTTCGGATGCACTAGCTTTTCAGCAGACCGAAACCGATCTTGCAGAGGGATCTGGAGTACCTGAGCTACCCGCAGCTTCAGAGGGTGTCTTCAGACCTACTCAGCTAAGCAGTAAACCCTCTTCTAAGTCAAAGCCGCCTTTAAAAACGAAGAAACAAGTACAGCATTCTTCAGGACAGGCCTCCATGCCTAAGAAACAAATGCTCAAAATGGCCGAAGACCTAAATCACTCTGATCAGTGCTTCCCATCCCCCACCTGATAAAAGGCCTAGACAGGATGCAGATTATGATTCTTCCGACTAGGGGTCCATATATCAGCTTCATCCTCAGACCTGGGATACTCTTTAACCCCTTATGAGGATTCTGATGCTGAGGAATCTATTCCATCAGCCTCGCCGCCTGAGGACTACTCCTTTGGGGAAACCTTACATACCATGAGGGAGCATTTCCATTGGGAAGGCCAGGATTATTCAGAATCCAAGAAAAGACTCAGAGACTTCCTATTATTACCTCAACACAGACCCCTGGCTATTCCGCCAGTGCTAGATGTTGTAGATGATGTGTACACTGAATCCAGCTTGATTCCTTACCTCCAGCTCCACTTAAACCAGACAGATATTACAGAGTCCCTGACTCTCACAAATTTCTGTATAAAAGCCCTGTTGTTGATCCTGAAACTATTTCTCACGGACCCAAAGGGGCTAAGACCTCATTAGCAAAGAACCCAGTTCCCTCTGACAGAGATTCCAGAGCACTAGACAGATGGGGAAAGAAAGTATATACGTCTGCAACTTTAGCAATGAGAGCCTTAAATTGCCAGTTTCACATGCTAAAATATCAGCAATTTTTGATGTCTCAGTTGAAACAAAAAATGCTTCCAGATACAGATCCTCCAAAATTTTAAAGAAACGCAGGAATTATTGCATGCCGCTGAACAAGTGGGAAAGCATACTTTGCAATGTGGTTTTGATTCTTTAGAGGCCTCATGCAGAGCAGCAGTTACAGGCTCTGTCATTAGAAGACATGCATGGTTAAAAAGAACATACGTTACCAGATCATGTTAAAGCTAAATTACTGGATGCACCTTTACAGCAGGATGTTTTATTTGGAGTTAAGGCAGAAGAGGTATGAAAGAAAATGGAGGATAAGGGAAAATCTATGCAAACAGAGAAGGATTTCTTACAGGTTCTGCCTCCTCGATTTAGTAGAAACTGGCCAACAAAGAATTGGTCCTTTCCAGTTAATGACAGACCTCAAAGGGGCAGATACAGATGGCCAAGAGGTAGAGGTCAACCACAAGCTCCTTACAGGCCTCGACAATGGGGTGCATCAGGTCAGAAAGAAGGGGCAGACACGCACCAACCATATAAAAAACAGCCCCAATGACTTCCCACTCCAGCTGCCAAACAACTCACTCTTGGCAGCCCCTTTGGGAGGAAAACTGGCACTTTTCTATAACAATTGGCATATGATCACCCAAGACAAATGGGTTCTCAATATTATTTCAAAAGGTTACAGGTTTCACTTTCGCACTCTGCCAAGATTAAAAGGAATGCCAAATCTGCCACTAAATCAATCGGCAGAGGCCTAATTACAAATTATGGCACTCATGAACATGGGAGCTATTCAAAAGGTACCACCACAGGAACAAGGGCAAGGATTTTCCTCAAGACTCTTTCTGGTTTCCAGAAAAGAGAAAACCTGGAGGCCCATTCTGGATCTTTCTTCACTAAACACTTACCTGGATGTTCCGAAATTCAAAATGTTGACATTACAGCAGCTTCTTCCCATGCTGGGCAAGCAAGCTTGGCTTGTGACTTTGGACCTCAAGGAGGCATACCTGCATGTCCCTATCAGACAAAACTGCAGAAGATACCTCAGTTTCTTAGCTGGTTCAATGCACTATCAATTCTCTGCACTGCCCTTTGGATTATCTACTGTGCCCAGGGTCTTCACAGAGTCCCTGGCACCAGTAATTGCATTTTGCAGACAGAAAGGAATTCAAATTTACCCATACCTGGACGACTGCCTGATTCAAGCAGAGAGCAAGGACATTCTTCTACAGCATCTGGTATTTGCAAAAAGTTATTAAGTTGCCTGGGGTACACAGTAAACGAAAAGAAATAAAAACTAGTGCCCCCCACAAGAGATAATATTCCTGGGTGCCAGCTTGAACACAATGGCCCAGATGGCTTTTCTCACGCCAGACAAGCAAGGACAACTGACACAATACTGTCAATTGATGGCAACGAAGACCCAATTCCCTGCAAGAAAACTTCTGCAGGCCTTGGGCTTCATGGCGTCTTGCATACAATGAATTCCATATGCCAGACTGCATATGAGGAAACTATAATGGTACCTAAAGAATGTATGGTCTCAACACTGTCAAAGTTTGGAAACAGTTATACCACTAATACCTTGCCTTCAACAGGAGTTTCGATGGTGGGCTCAAGCTTGTCACCTCAACAAGGGACAGCCTTTCACTCAACCCACAGCCAGGCAAACACTGACAACAGATGCATCGGATTACGCCTGGAGAGCACACATGGCAGAAAAATGTATTCAGGGCAAGTGGTCCGCAGAACAAAGGCATCTTCACATCAATCAAAAAGAGATGCTAGCTGTACAAAATGCCCTTATAGCTTCCAAGGACCTGTTGCATCCAGGACAACTACTACTAAAGACAGACAACACCACAGTTATGTGGTACATAAACAAGCAAGGGGGCACTCACTCCTACCCCCTCTGCAGACAAGCCATGACCTTGTGGAACACAGCTATAAACTATCAAGTTCATCTACAAGCACAATTGCTGCCAGGAGAGAAAAACACACTGGCAGACGACTTAAGCAGAAATATCATGGATCCCCACGAATGGGAATTGAATCCTCAAATATTCAGAATGATAACAAATAAATGGTGGAGCCCGGACATAGATCTCTTTGCCTCCCCAATGAATTGCCAGCTAAAGAAATTCTGCACAAGGAGTTAGCATCCGCAAGCATGGAAAGTGGATGCCCTCTCATTCAGCTGGACAGACCTACAAGTATATGCTTTTCCACCACTGCCTCTTCTCCCAAAGATACTCATAAAAACCAGGCAAGAAGAGATAAAAATTATCCTGATTGTACCAGACTGGCCACGCCAGCACTGGTACCCAATCTTAAAAAACGTAGCACAAGGACCACCCTGGATTTTGCCTCAAATACCACATCTGCTGTCGCAGCACAACAATCAGTTACTCCACAGCCAGCTAAAGACATTAAACCTAGCTGCATGGAAGATTCCCTAGCCACGCAAGCAGTGCCTCTCTCCAAAGCAGTTATGGATGTCATTCTGGAGGCCAGAAGGCCTAGTACCAGGAAAGCCTACTCAGATAAATGGAAGAGATTCTGTGCCTGGAACAGCCTTGATCCTCTTGTGCCAAACATTCCTCAGATACTACAATATTTGACTGAGATGCTGGACAAAGGCCTCTCCTTTTCATCCATCAAGATCCACGCCTCTGCCATCTCTGCACATTATAACACGGCACCACCTTTTGAACCATCTAGCACGGCAGAATTAAAATACATTTCTTGGAAAACTGCTCTGCTCCTGGCAATAACTTCTGCAAGAAGAGTTTCAGAATTACAGGCACTAATGGCAGTGGAACCTTTCCTCATTTTCCACCAGGACAGGGTGTCCTTAAGAACTAACCCTACATTTATGCCTAAGGCGGTTTCAAGTGTGTCTCTAAACCAAACCATTCACTTGCCTACTTTCTATCCAAAACCACAGAATAAAGGGGAAAGACTACTGCATTCATTGGACATTCACAGGCAGTTATGCTTCTACTTGGACCAAACCAAAGCTTTCAGAAAATCTGAGCAGTTATTGGTAGCATATGCTGCAGCAGCACAGGGAAAAGCTATTTCAAAACAGACTATTTACAAATGGATAGGACATTGCATACGTTTCTGCTATACGCACCATGGAAAACCTGTGCCTAACAGCATTAGACCTCACCCCACCAGGGCAACAGCCACTTCAACTGCCTACCTCAGAGGAGTACCTACCAAGGATATTTTGGAGGCAGCAACATGGAGTTCTGTGCATACCTTCACCAAGCATTACCATCTACCTCTGTACTCTAAATCCAGAGCTGGCTTCACCTCTGCAGTGCTGCAGGGCCTTATAGCCGCCCCTAATGCCTTATAGAACCAACCACCCTACCTCAGCTTTGGGATTCTACCCAAGTGTAATGACTGCAGCAGTGTCACACCATGAACATAGTACAGTTTTGTACCTACCATAAATGTAGATGTTCGAGTGTAGACACTGCTGCAGTCCAGGTTACCCTCCCTCCTTCCCCTCTTACTGGCTAGTACGTACCTAGTTCCTCTACCTTTTACTACCTATGGGCAGTATTTGCTGGTAGATGAAAGTATGTTGTTTGCATTTCTTATGTATGTTTTATTAGCAATTTGAATTGCCTACCTATTTGGGGGCACCTGACATCTTGGGCAAGAAAAACAGAAGAAAATGGTGTCGGCTGCATCTTGTATACCCCTGTCACACTGACGTCAGGGAGGAGGTGACAGCAACCGACGCCGGACCAAGACTTTGGAACTCAGGCCGACTGCGGGACCGCCTGACGGCAGGATAACCCAAGTGTAATGACTGCAGCAGTGTCTACACTCGAACATCTACATTTATGGTAGGTGCAAAACTGTACTTTTCCTTTCATCCCAGGTGTTTAGATTTGGCTGTTTATAAGCAAACAATCTCTTCCTGGATTTCTAGAGCCATTTGTTTTTTTTTTTTTCATGGTAAATGTCTTTTCTCATCAGAAAAGGCTTATTCTGCCAAGTCTGTTGCCTTCTCTGGTGCTTTTTTTTCAAGGGGCTAGATACCAGTTTTATCCTTGAGGCTGTTTCTTGGTCTTCTGTTCATACCTTCACTGAGCATTACAAGTTGGATGTTCTTTCCAGAGCCAGAGCCAGCTTTGCCATGGTTATCCTGCATGGGTTTCTGAAGGACTCTTCAGTGCCATCCTCCTCCCGGATTTCGTCTCGAGCTTTTGTAGTGTCCCTTCAGTTAGGAATACTGCAACAGTGATTTGGAAGGACATGTTACAGTTGTGTAAAATTGTACCATAACAGTAGATGTCCTCTCTGTTGCAGTATTCACTCCCTTCAGTATCATTGACCAGCATTGGGCTGTCTTACATGCAGATAATACATTATCTGAAATACTTACACCTAAGTGCTTGTTTTCCTTTCATAATGGCAAAACATTGGGTTCCTTTTTTAGCCATTATAAATATAGAAACAAGTCACAATCAAATAGCCACCAGGTTACATTAATTGGTATGAGAATGATGGGCTGTGGGCCTTGTGGTCACTGTACATTTTGTAAATGGGTTTTGAAGTCTAAACAATTTACTAGTAGGAATACGTCCATTGTATACGAGATAAAATTTTTAGGTAATTGTACTGATTGGTTGATCTACCTAGCAACCTGTTCCTGTTCTGCTTTTTACATTGGCCAAACTTCACATCCTTTAAGAATTCGTATTTCTGAACATATGAGTGACATCGGGTCTATATTCTAAGTTCGAACACACAATTGTCCGAACACTGAAACATTGAACTGGGAAGTTCGAAATGTAAAAATAGCGAAGTCATGGAACACCGAATTTATTTCACAGGGAAAAAATTTGGTAGGCTGTTTCCACGGCTTTGCTATATTTCCTGCACTGTGGTGCAATCTTGGAGTTGGTATATTTAAGTGGGGGGGGGTGTGGGGGCGAAGCCCCCCACATTATGAATAGTCTGAAGCATTCGTGTGTTTTTTTAGTTTTGTATTGGAACAGAGATTTTTTTTCCCCTGGGAAAAAAATCGCTGTACTCAGTGTTCGAAGTTCTTGCATTTCAAACTTCCTGGTTTGACATTTACATAGTCGAACTTAAGACAGTTCGACTATGTGATATAGACCCAGTGACATCAGAAACACAAGGATTTCTAATGCTTTATACAAACACTGTAGTAAACATCCTGCAGCACAGTTTAGATTTGTAATTATTGATAGAATTGAGAGAGATAGGGTTAATAAAATTGGTTGGCATGCTTTACTTAATAAAAAAGAAAAAAGTTGGATAATTAAATTGGGGGGGGGGGTCTGTTTCCCCCGGGACTTAATGAGAATGTAATTATCCAATCAAAAACTCTCTTTGCTTGCTACTGTGTATGTGTGTGTGTGTGTGTGTGTGTATATATATATATATATATATATATATATATATATATATATATATATATATATATATATATATATATATATATATATATATAGATAGATATATAATTATGTGATTACTGGTGAAATTGTTGTCACTGAGGAAGGCAAGTGTTTTGCCGAAACCATTTTGACTTTTATGGGGATTGTGTTTTGCATGGTCCTCTGGATTGTGTACCCAATAAATGGTTTATATTCCACACTTTGAGTGCTGGCCGTTTTTTTTTCAGTTTTGAAAACACAGTTTTGTGGCCATTTGCACCTGTCGTACTTGTGGAACTTTTCCTTACAGGTGGTCTTTCTTTAGCCACAAAAAGAAAAAGTTAATAGTCTTAGCCTTCACAGCAGGCTAGCAATTTGCCTTGGGTGACTGCTGTGGCCATTTGTTGTACCTCAGACCACTTATCTTTTACCCCAAATCCCTGTGAGGTAGCACCTGCAGCCACTATGGACTGGGGGTTAGCCATGTCCTCTTTGGCTGTTGGGATCCCCTCAGTTGGCCCTGGGAAAGAAGTAGGGAAGGCTTCCCTGTTTTGTTAGATTGCTGTGCCTGTTAATAACACTGTTAGTCCAATTTTCCTGTCAAACATAAATAGAAAACTAAACGTATATCTACTCCTCCCATCAGAATTCCTTGGTGTAGTTTACTGGGTCTGACTCAGTATTTTCTTTAAGATATTGATCCTTTTTGTAAAGTAGTTACTGGTAAAATAAAAAGGAATACCTTCTTTCCCCGAAGAGATTCAAGATACTGAATCTGAACAGGAGGATGAAGGGGGACAGATACAGCTTTTTTCCTCATATTTCTGATTCAAACTCGGAGGATAGCTCAGTTTCTGAATCTCTCTGTAAGGGTTTCACTTTCTCCGAGATGTATTTCCATAATGTGCCAATGTTTTCAGTGGGAGAATATGGAGGTTTCTCAGTCCCTTAGAAAATACCATGATCTGTTACAGAAGGAATTTTCAGAACCTGCACACATTCCACCAGTTCTCGCAGCTTATGAGGATTTGTTACTGTCTGCAGTTTTCATATCATCCATCTGCCCCTAAAAAGGAAAAGAGAATGTGTAAAGTTCCTCAGTCTTTAATGTTTTTATACACTTCCCAAACCTAATCCAGCAGCCATATTTAATTATTCTGCTAACAAACTCTTAGTTAATTCAATCCCACTATTTCTGATAAGGATGGGAAGACTATTGATAAGGGGGGGGGGGGGGAGTGCATGTCTGTGCAACTTTGATTTTCAGAATTTTGAATTGTCAGGCTCACATGTTAAGGTATGTCTTGACTAATTGGAAAGATGAGGAATGTTTTAGCTACTTGTGAGGAAAAACAATTTTAAATAGTTTATTTCTTTTGCTCAAGTCACTTTTCCTTGTATACAGTGTGTGTAAAACTGTTGATAATTCTTCAAGGGCTATGGCCACTGGTACTGTTTTGAAAAGGTTTGGATAGCTGTGTTCTCTTAGAACCTCCCAGATGTTGATAATTAGATTTTAAATTCTCCTTTGGAGAGAAACTTAGATGTTCATCGTGCATACAGCTGCATTCATAACAGATGGGTTTTCCTGCCGTCAGGCGGGTCCTCGGTCGGCCGAATTCCAAAGTCTAGGTCCGGCATCGGTTGTTGTCGCTTCTTCCCTGACGTCAGTGCGACAGGGGTATAAAAGAACCAGCCGACGCCATTTTCCTCCAGTCTTTCTTGCCGCGCGGTGCCCGAAGCAGAAGCAGTTCGCAAGTGCCGGTCGGCCAGCTCCTGATATTACGACTATTTTGCAACCGAAGTCTTCTTGAAAGCTGAGTACCCCGTTGGGGAAACTTTTCTTGCCTCAGACCGATATCAGACAAAGTTAATAATTGCATTTCATGTGGGAAGCAAATACCGCATAAGGATTTTCATTCCCTCTGCATTCTTTGCTTAGGCCCAGACCACGACGTCTTGGCCTGTCGTTTTTGTGCTACATTCAACAGACGCACCATTAAGCGTCGGGCGGAGTTCGCCCAACACTATTTTGGCAAAAAATTTAATTACATTATGTCGTCGGATACTCCGACTCCAGTTTTGAGTAAAAGACGCAAAGATAAGGACCGACATACGAGGTCCGCGGCTTCTACCGACACCACGCCAAAGCCGACTACAGGTGGTCCGGTTCTCAGTGAGGCGCCTACGCAGCCCCTGACTACCGGCGACACTTCTTTGGCGGTGTCTACTGTACCCAAGGTCGCAGGCTGTTCGGCCCACACCCCGACTACCGATACCGAAGCCACTCTTGGCGGTGAAACTCAGAGTTTAGACAGGTCTGCCACCTCTCAAGGTGTCTTCAGGCCTTCCTCTTCTTTTTCCATCAAGGCTTTCACTAAGTCTAAAGCAGCCATGCATACTAAGACACAAGCTCCACAGGGCCCCAAGGCCTCATGCCTAAAAGCAGATGCTCAAAATGGCTGAGGATTTGATTACTCTTATCAGGGGTTCTCAACCCCCCCCCCCCCGGACAAAAGGCTCAGAGTGGAGGAAGAATCCCCCTCCTCGGACCAGGCCTCCATTATTTCAGAGCATTTCTGATGACCAGGAACATTCATACTCCCCTTTTGAAGATTCTGATGCAGAGAAGTCCATTCCCTCTGTCTCCCCCCCTGAGGATTACTCTTTTGGGGAAACCTTACATACCTTGAGGGAACACTTCCACTGGGAAGGCCAAGAGTACTCAGATTCCAAGAAAAGGCTTAGGGATTTTCTCTTGCTCCCTCAGCACAGGTCTCTGGCTATACCTCCTGTCTTAGACATTCTAGATGATGTGTATTCGGAGGCCTGCCTTAACCCAGACTCTCTACCTCCAGCCCCAGTCAAGCCTGACAGGTATTACCGGGTTCCTGACTCACACCAATTCCTATACAAAAGCCATGCGGCTGACCCAGAAACTATCTCACAGGGCCCCAAGGGAATTAAGGCCTCCGCTGCTAAAAATCTATTACCTTCAGAGAGAGATTTCAGAGCTTTAGAAAGGTGGGGGGAAAAGGTATACACCTCCGCCACCTTAACCATGAGGGCATTAAACTGCCAGTTCCATATGTTAAAGTATCAACAGTTTCTGTTATCACAGTTGAGAAGCAGAATGTCACAACCTGAACAACCAGACTTGAAGGAGTTGCAGGATTTGATGCATAGTGCAGAACAAGTGGGTAAACATACCTTGCAATGTGGTTTTGATGCTTTAGAGGCCTCATGTAGAGCTGCTGTTACAGGATCAGTCATACGTAGACATGCCTGGCTCAAAGAGCAAACCTTACCAGATCATGTCAAAGCTAAATTACTAGATGCCCCTCTGCAAAAAGATGTTTTATTTGGTGTTAAAGCTGAGGAGGTATTAAAGAAAATGGAGGAAAAGGCTAAATCAATGCAAACAGTGAAAGATTTCCTACAGGTACAACCTCCATGTTTCAGTAGAAATTGGCCTTCCAAAAATTGGTCCTTTCCAGCCATGGACAGACCCCAAAGAGGTAGATACAGGCGCCCGAGGGGCAGAGGGCAATCTCAAGGATCGTTTAGAGGCAGACAATGGCAAGCTCCTACACAAAGAGATGGTGAGGATAGTTCACAGCCATTCAGAAAGCAGACCCAATGACTTTCCCCTTTGCATGCCAAGCAAGGCTCAAATGGCAGCACCTTTAGGTGGAAAACTGGCATTATTTTCAAAAAATTGGCATATTGTCACAAAAGACAAATGGATCCTGGACATTATAAACAGAGGCTACAGATTCCATTTTCACACCCTTCCAAAAATGAGAGGCATGCCAAACCTGCCACACAATCAAAGGGCAGAGGCACAAAAACAAATTTCAGATCTCATGGACATGAAAAGCTATTCAAGAGGTACCTACACATGAACAAGGTCAAGATTTTTACTCCAGACTATTCCTGGTACCAAGGTAGGGAAAAGATTGGAGACCTATTTTGGACCTATCCATCCTAAACACATTTTTACTCATGCCAAAATTCAAGATGCTCACATTACATCAGCTTCTTCCCATGCTGGGCAAGGAGTCTTAGATGGTAACACTGGACCTCAAGGAGGCATACCTGCATGTCCCATTCAGACAAGATTGCAGAAGATACCTCAGATTTCTTGCAGGTTCAACCCATTATCAATTCTCTGCTTTGCCCTTTGGCTTCTCTACTGCGCCCATAGTATTCACGAAATGCCTGGCATCAGTAATTGCCTACTGCAGACTTCAAGGGATACAAATATACCCATATTTGGACGACTGCCTGATCCAAGCGGACAGCAAGCACATACTTCTGAAACATCTGGCTTTTGTAATAATGTTGTTGAATTCTCTGGGATACACAGTCAACAAAAGGAAATCAAGGTTAATACCCTCTCAAACAATAATTTTCCTGGGTGCCAACTTGGACACAAACACCCAGATGGCCTACCTCACACCAGAGAAACAGGCGCAACTAACTCAATACTTCAGAAAACTAGCAAATTTCACCAGGCTGACTGCATGGAAAATCCTGCAGGCTCCGGGATTCATGGCATCTTGCATCCTACTAATCCCATGTGCAAATCTGCATATGAGGAAACTTCAATGGTACCTGAAAAACCTATGGTCTCAACACAGCCACAGTTTAGAAACAATAATACCACTGATTCCATGTCTTCAAAAGGAATTTCTGTGGTGGGCTCAAGCATGCCAAAGAAACACAGGTCTCCCATTCTGCAAGCCTCAAGCAAATCAAGTCATCACAACAGACGCCTCGGACTATGCCTGGGGGGCGCACATGACAGATCGGTGCATTCAGGGCAAATGGTCCCAAAAAGAAAAGCACCTACACATCAATCAAAAGGAAATGCTAGCAGTAATAAATGCTATTATAGCTTTCAAAAACCTGCATCCAGGTCAACTATTGATAAGGACAGACAACACCACAGTAATGTGGTACATAAACAAACAGGGAGGAACCCATTCATACCCCCTATGCAGGCTGGCCATGTCTCTTTGGAACATGGCTCTGGAATTACAAATCGAACTTCAAGCACAGTACTTGCCAGGCAAGGAAAACACGCTGGCAGACAACCTAAGCAGAAATATGACAGATCCACACGAATGGAAGTTGCATCCTCAAGTTTTTACAGAGATAATTCAAGCATGGGGAAGGCCAGACATAGATCTCTTTGCCTTCCACAAAATCACCAATTGGCAAAATTCTGCTCAAGGACCTTTCATCCACAGGCCTGGAGAGTGGACGCACTCTCTTTCATTTGGACAACAATGACAGTTTATGCCTTTCCACCTCTTCCTCTGCTGCCCAAAGTTCTATTAAACACCAGAGCAGACAGACCAAAGATGATTCTCATTGCTCCAGACTGGCCAAGACAACACTGGTACCCACTCCTGAGGAGCCTGACGCATTCCCCACCATGGATCCTACCTCTAATGCCTCTTCTTCTGACTCAGCACAACTTCAAAACTCTTCACAGTCAGCTGAAAACACTCAATCTGGCCGCATGGAAGATACCTTAACTTCACAACAGACCCTACTCTCCAAGGAGGTGCAGGATGTCATTTTGGAGGCCAGAAGGCCTTCTACTAGAAAAGCTTACTCCGCAAAATGGAAACTGTTTTGTGCCTGGAATGAGAAAAAGGGCCAGAATCCTGGAATACTGAATTTACCTCAAATATTACAGTATCTAGCTGAGATGCTAAGCAGTGGACTTTCATTCTCCTCCGTCAAAATCCATGCCTCAGCCATTTCTGCAGAATACAACACTGATCCTCCTTTATTCTCCCACCCCCTCTTAAGACAATTCCTCAGAGGGGCTAAGAATATAAAACCCCCAAGGAAACAACCAGTACCTGCTTGGGACCTCAATTTCATTCTAGAAAAACTGACCTTGCCTCCTTTTGAGCCAGCTGCCTCAACAGAACTGCAATATTTGTCCTGGAAAACTGCCTTCCTTCTGGCTATCACCTCAGCTCGCAGGGTATCGGAACTACAAGTCCTTATGGCTGTGCAGCCTTTCATCATTTTCATCAGGACAGATTTTCCTTATGAACCAATCCGTCCTTTATGCCAAAGGTGGTATCCAGGGTAGCTTTGAATCAGGCTATCCACTTACCTACCTTTTACCCTAATCCTCAAAACAAAGGGGAGAGACTACTACATTCCTTGGACATCCACAGACAGCTGTGTTATTATTTGGACAGAACAAAGCCTTTCAGAAAATCAGAGCAACTCTTTGTGTCCTATGCTACAGGAGCTCAAGGGAAACCAATTTCCAAACAGACAATCTCAAAATGGATAGCCCACTGCATATGCTTTTGCTACTCTTTTCATGGTAAACTGTACCTGTAGGCATTAGATCTCACTCCACAGGGGCCACAGCTTCCTCTGCAGCTTTCCTCAGAGGAGTTCCTACCAAAGATATTTTGGAAGCAGCCACTTGGAGTTCTGTGCATACCTTCTCCAAGCACTATCACCTACCATTATACTCCAAAACCAGAGCAGGCTTTGCCACTGCAGTCTTGCAGGGCATCCTGGCTCCTCCTAGTTCCACCTAGTGCCTGCCACCCCTTTTTTAGCTTTGGGATTCTACCCATCTGTTATGACTGCAGCTGTATGCACGATGAACATAGTACAGTTTTGTACCTACCATAAATGTAGATGTTAGAGTGCTAATACAGCTGCAGTCCAGGTTTCCCTCCCTCCTTTCCCTCTTGGGACAGGCCTATTGGCTAACACCTCCTCATACAACCTGATTGGGGTATTCATTTATGGTGTATTTGCTTGCAACTACTGTTTTTTGATTATATTGCATTGCATTATTACATAAATTTATGTATTGCCTTCCTTCTGGGGGCACCTGACATCTCGGGCAAGAAAAACTGAAGAAAATGGCGTCGGTTGGTTCTTTTATACCCCTGTCGCACTGACGTCAGGGAAGAAGCGACGACGTTCCTAGACTTTGGAATTCGGCCAACCGAGGACCCGCCTGACGGCAGGAAAACCCATCTGTTATGACTGCAGCTGTATTAGCACTCGAACATCTACATTTATGGTAGGTACAAAACTGTACTTTTTAGCTACTCTGCTGCGGAGGTGATCAAAAAGTGTGATGAAAAGGTTAAGTTGATGCAGGGAATTTCTAAGCTTTTTCAGCCCTTCTTTTCCAAATTTTCTAAGGGATTCTCCAACTCCTCATCCAGTTTTGGTAAGAAACAAAATAAGCACTCTCAACAAAATGCAGGTAAACAGACATTTAAGAAGAAATGGCAAGGATGTTCCAAAAAGAATGCTGGAAACTCACAAAACCAAGGACAGTTCAATAAATCAGAATGATTGTTTGAGACTTGGTTCCTCTCTCCCACCCTGGCAGCTCCTTTTTTTCTTCCTGAAAGCCTGAATATCCATTTTTCTCCTTGGCAACAGATAGTTTCAGGGAAATGGGTTCTAAAGATCATTCATCAAAGTTACAGATGACAATGGCAAATGAGTTCTGAAGATCATTCATCAAGGTTACAGATGACAATGGGAAGAAATTCCTCCTTTCCAGGCTGTAATTGCTCATTCTGCAGACCAGAATGTTTTATTTCCAGCTGTACATCATATGCTGGCATAAAGAGTGATAGAACCAGTTCCCCCTTCCCAGGTGGAAAAGGAGCTTTATTCAAGGATGTTTTCATACCAAAAAAAAAGAAAGAAAATGATTGGAGACTAGTTTAGGATCTTTATTTCTTAAACCTGTTTTTTATAGTGCCCAAATTTAAAATTATACCAATTAATATCCTTTTACATTTCCTTCCTCACCAGGTCTTCTGTAACACTATATTAAAAGATGGTTATTATCACATTCGTATTCATCCAGACTTCAGGTGTTTTGTAAGGTTTTATTTGTCTGGATCACATAATCAGTTCCCTGCTCTACCTTTTCAACTGTCCACTGCACCAAGAATGTTCACATGATCCTGTTATAGCTCATTGCTACAGGGTATCCATGTTTTTCCATATTTAGATGACTTGCTTATCTTTGCAGAGTCCTTTTTCAAAGTGTCCGGAATCTCTCTCGCTGTTTGGTGAGAGATCTCTTACACAAGCTGGGATTCCAAGAGAAGGTTCAAAAATCTTTCTTGACTCCTTCTCATAAGGTTGTTTTTATGGGATGCCAACTAGACACCACAATTCAAAGAATTTTTCTTCCACAAGAAAAACCTAGATCTCTGTCTATTTCTAAGGTTTTCCACTCCGACTTCAGTTGCTGTGGGTGAATACCTCAGGATTTTGCGACTCATTGCTTCTATGATTCTCACAATATCCCTGGCAGGACTCCACATGAAAAATATATAGTTACATCCGAGTCTGTCTTGTCCCAGCATCAACACAAACACCCTTTGTCTTTTCAGATTCCAGTGCTGGAGTTTGTCAGAAGAGAAATCACTTGGTGGAGACAACAGATATCCCTAAATTGAGGTCCCCCCTTCTCCCACCCTGTTCCAAAGTAGTCAGTCACTTCAGACTCCTCAGACTTTGCATGGGGAGCAGTTTCAGGAGAGATAAAAGTGCAAGGCATGTGGGACACCAAGGACAGAAGCAAGCAAATAAATATAAAAGAGATGCTTGTAATCAAGGCACTGAATTCTCTGAATCATCTTTGGTCCTCAAGCCCTCTTCAAGTTGTTACAGATAGTACCATAGTCATGTGGTACATCCTCAAGAAAGGGGGAGTCAGGTTGTACCCCTCTGCAGACTAGCCACGTTAACTTGGGATATTGCTTCTCAGCACAATCATCCTACATCCCATCAGAGCAGAATTCTGTCTCACACAAGCTGAGCAGGACAAGAGCAGACCTTCACAAATGGAAACTAGATCCGGGGGTCTTCCAAGATTTGACCCATCTGTCTAAAGTTTCCCAAGTAGACCTTTTTGCCTCTCTGAATCACCTGGCAAGATTCTGTTCCAGGACTGTATGCAAGAAGGCCTGGAAGACAGATGCTTTTTTTTCATTGAACAAGAATGTTCCTGTATGATGTTCTTCGTCTCACATTGCTGCAGTCATAACCTGTGGGTAGTCCGCTGTCCTCTATCGGTCCGAATACCAAAGAGCTGGGCTGGCGTCGGTCATTGTCGCCTGGAGCTGATGTCAGTATGTAGTAGTACTTAAGCGCATGACCGACGCCATATCCTCAGTCTTTCTTGCCGCGTGGTCCAAAGCAGAAGCAGCGTTTGCGAGTGCCGTTCGGCATTCTGAAATTGTCTTTTTTCGAGTTTCAGACCGAAGACCAAGTTGGGCTAAGTACCCCGTTGGGGAAATCTTTGTCTTTTTCTTGCCTCAGTTTCCGGATGTCAGAAAAAGTTAATAATTGCATTTCTTGTGGGAAACAGATACCTCATAGGGATTATCACTCTTTCTGTATTCCTTGCTTGGGGCCTGAGCACGACGTGGTCGGGTGTCGCTTTTGTGCTAGATTTAATAAGCGCACCATTAAAAGGAGATTAGACTGTGCCAGGCTTGTTTTTGGTAAAAGGTGTAACTATAACATGCCGTCGGATCCTCCGATGCCCGCTACCGCTAAAAAGCGTAAAGATAAATCTGTGAAGTCTAAACCGGATGAGTCGTCCGTTGCGGACGCCGGTTCTACGGAGCCTCCGGTTGAATCTGTGGATCCTGCCGAGGGTTCGGCTGAATCCCAGGGGGAACCTTTACTTTTGCAGGAGTTGGCCTCTCAGGAATTAGGCCTAGCTGAGGGTGCTTCTCAGGTGTCTGTAGTTCCATCCTTACAGAAGGTTATTAGGCCTTCTACTTCAGTGACTAAAGGCCATGCTAAGGCCAAACCTTGTCTTGTTGGCCCTGGTCATGGTTCTAGCTCTTCAGCCCCTGTTCCTAAAAAACATATGTTGAAAATGGCAGAGGACTTGATTACTTTGATCAGGGGTTCTATGCCCCCCCCAGAGAAAAGGCCTAGGGTGGAGGCAGATTTAGAGGGAATGGATCATTCCTCTGACTACTCTGATTCCTCAGCTGAGGAAATTCAGGATTTCCCTTCTTATTCAGACTCGGATGCAGAGGATTCCTGCCTTCTGCTTCTCCTCCAGAGGATTTTTCTTTTTCTGAGACTTTACATTCCATGAGGGAACATTTTAAGTGGGAAGGCCAGGATTTTTCAGATTCTCGGAAGAGGCTTAGGGAATTTTTGTTTCTACCACAGCATAGGCCCTTGGCTATTCCCCCTGTCTTAGATGTTGTTCAGGATGTTTTTTCTGAATCTTCCCTTAATCCTGATTCTTTGCCTCCTGCCCCTGTTAAGCCGGACAGATATTATAGAGTTCCAGAAGCACATAAATATTTGTACAAAAGTCCTAGAGCTGATCCGGAAACTATTATTCAAGGTCCGAAGGGTATTAGGGCTTCTGTGGTTAAGAATCTAGTTCCTTTGGATAAAGATTCTAGAGCTTTAGATAGGTGGGGGGAAAAAGTGTACACCTCATCTACATTGGCTATGAGGGCGTTGAATTGCCAATTTCATATGCTGAAGTATCAGAACTTTTTGTTGGGTCAATTGAAATCTAAGGTGGATGCTTTATCTGAGGGTATAGAGTGTAAGGAGCTCCAGGAGTTGGTTCATGCATCAGATCAAGTTGGCAAGCATTCTTTACAGTGTGGTTTCGATGCTCTTCAGGCTACATCCAGGGTGGCTGCTACAGGTTCAGTTATTCGTAGACATGCCTGGCTTAAGGATCAAAATTTGTCAGAGCATGTTAAGGCTCGGATTTTGGATGCTCCTCTTCAATCGGAAGTACTTTTTGGTCCTCCTGTGGAATCAGTTTTGAAAAGATGGAAGATAAGGCTAAGTCTATGCAGGCGGTCAAGGATTTTATGCAGGTGCAGCCCCCTAAGTTTAGTAGGAATTGGCCTGCTAGAGGATGGTCTTATCCTTCTTCGGATTATCAGTCTAAGGGCAGGTCTAGACGTGGTAGAGGCAGAGCCCACACTCAGGGTTCTTTCAGACCTAGGACTTTGAGTTCTCCTGCACAGTCTTCTGGTGAGGGCAGGGGTCAGCCCTTTCGTAAACAGACCCAATGACCTGTATCTTCCGCTGCCAGACCCTTCTTTACTGGCAGCTCCTCTAGGAGGAAAGTTGGGACTTTTCAAACAAAACTGGCATTTGGTCACCCAGGACAAATGGGTGTTGGATATAATAAATCACTGGTACAAGTTTTATTTTCACACCTTTCCTCCTTTCAAAGGCATGCCGGATGTGCCTCCTCAGCAAAGGATGGAGGCTCAGGAGCAAATTTCTTTACTTTTGCAGATGGGGGCAATTCAGGTGGTCCCTCCGTCAGAAGTAGGCCTAGGTTTTTATTCCCGCCTTTTCTAGTGCCAAAGAAAGGAAACACTTGGAGGCCAATTCTGGATTTGTCCATTCTCAATACCTACCTAGACATTCCAAAGTTCAAGATGTTAACATTACAACAACTTCTGCCTATGCTAGGCAAAGATCACTGGATGGTAACCCTGGATCTCAAAGAGGCCTATCTTCACATCCCTATCAGAACCAGCTGCAGGAGATTCCGGGCTGGTACTTCTCATTATCAGTTCTCTGCATTGCCCTTTGGTTTATCTACTGCGCCCAGGGTATTCACAAAAGTTCTGGCTCCTGTGATGGCCTTTCTCAGACAGAGAGGAATACAAATTTATCCTTATCTGGACGATTGGCTGATTCTTGCTCAAAACAAGGACAAGTTACTACAACATCTCCAGTATGTAATGGCAGTTTTAAGGTGCCTAGGGTATTCTGTGAACGAAATAAAGTCCAGTCTAGTGCCCTCTCAGGACATGTGCTTTCTGGGTGTGAGACTGAATACAGCTTCTCAGATGGCATTTCTGACCCCGGACAAACAAAGAACTCTTCATCTGTACTTCCAGCTGTTATCAGTAATGCCTTCAAGCCTTGGGGTTCATGGCATCTTGCATTCTAGTACTTCCCAATGCCAAACTGCATATGAGGAAGATACAATGGTATCTCAAAAGTGTGTGGACTCAACACTGCCACGGTTTGGACACTGTCATTCGGATTATACCTTGCATCCAGAAGGAATTCTTGTGGTGGGCTCAGGAATGTCACCTAAACAAGGGACTCTCTGTGATTCGACCAGAGGCGAGTCAGATCCTAACGACGGATGCCTCGGACTTGGCTTGGGGGGCACACTTCAATGGAAAATGGATACAAGACACGTGGCCTCCCAAACTACTACATTTGCATATCAACATGAAGGAGATGTTAGCAGTCCAATTTGCCTTGATAGCCTTCAAGGACCTACTTCAGCCGGGACAGGTGTTGATTCAAACAGACAACACAACAGTCATGTGGTACATCAACAAGCAGGGGGGAACCCATTCCTACCCTCTTTGCAGACAAGCAATGATTTTGTGGGAGACTGCTCTGAGTTTGCACATCAATCTTCAAGCACGGTTTCTGCCAGGAGCACAGAACTCCCTAGCAGATGTATTGAGCAGGCAAATTGTGGATCCCCACGAGTGGAAACTGGACCTCAGGTATTCAAACAGTTGACCGTGGCTTGGGGAGCTCCAGACATAGATCTGTTCGCTTCTCCACTGAATTTCCAACTGCCAAAATTTTGCACAAAGTTGTTCCACCCAAATGCTTGGAAAGTGGATGCTCTATCTTTCAGTTGGAACAACCTTCACGTTTATGCTTTTCCCCCTCTGCCTCTTCTTCCCAAGGTACTCTTGAAAGCCAGGAGGGACAAGCCTTGCATGATTCTAATAGCACCAGATTGGCCTCATCAGCATTTGTATCCTCTGCTGAGGAGTTTAATTCAGGAGCCTCCTTGGCCTTTGCCACAGGTTCCTCATTTGTTGCCCCAGTCAAACAATCATTTTCTCAATGTTCAGGTGCAGTCCCTGCATCTAACAGCCTGGCGTATTCTGTAATGGAGCCGGTGGGGTCTCAGCTTCCTCAACAGGTTTTAGATGTCATTTTGGAAGCCAGGCGGCCTAGTACTAGAAAAGTTTATGCTGATAAATGGAAGAGATTTTTTCTTTGGAGCACAGCAAAGGGCTTTGATGTTTCAGTGCCTAATTTGAGTTTTGCACTGCAGTATCTTACTGAATTACTGGACAAGGGTTTGTCATTCTCTTCTGTGAAGGTTCATGCTGCAGCCATTTATGCTCACTATGATTGTGACCCTCCTTTATTTTCTCACCCTTTGTTCAAACAATTTCTTAGAGGGGCAAAGAATATAAGACCCCCACGTAGAGCTCCTACTCCTTCCTGGGATCTCAATTTTGTGTTGGAGAAGCTTACTTTACCTCCTTCTGAACCTGCAGCTTTGTCTGAATTGAAGTTTTTGTCTTGGAAGACTGCTTTTTTGTTGGCCATTACTTCTGCTAGGAGGGTATCTGAATTGCAGGCACTCATGGCAGTTGAACCCTTTCTGATATTCCATAAGGATAGAGTTTCTTTGCGAACTAACCCTACTTTTATGCCTAAAGTAATTTCTAATGTGGCCTTGAACCAGTCTATTCATTTGCCTACGTTTTATGCTGATCCCCAAAATAAGGGGGAAAAAGTCTTGCATTCTTTGGATATCCACAGACAGTTACGTTATTATTTGAGCAGAACTAAAGAGTTCAGACAGAGTCAACAGTTATTTGTTTCTTTTGCTTTGGGTTCACAAGGGAAGGCTGTTTCAAAGCAGACTATTTCTAAGTGGATTGGTCAATGTATTGCTTTGTGTTATTCTCATCATGGGAAGGATGTTCCTGCTGGGATCAGGCCTCATTCTACTAGGGCTACTGCCACATCTACTGCTTTTTTGAGGGGGGTAGCTGCTAAGGATATTTTGGAGGCAGCTACTTGGAGTTCAGTACACACTTTTACTAAGCATTACCATCTCCCTCTTTATTCCAAGTCCAGGGCTGGGTTTGCCACTGCAGTTTTACAGGGCATATTAGCAGCTCCTAATGCTACTTAGTTTGCCAGCCTCCCTTTTCCTTTGCTTTGGGATTCTACCCACAGGTTATGACTGCAGCAATGTGAGACGAAGAACATAGTACAGTTTTGTACCTACCATAAATGTAGATGTTCGAGGATCTACATTGCTGCAGTCCAATTATCCCTCCCTCCTTCCCCTCTATAGTTTGTGGTTGGGTGTTTACTATTTTGGCTCTGGCCTTCTTTCATTCTTAGGCCTTCTGACATCTGGGGCAAGAAAGACTGAGGATATGGCGTCGGTCATGCGCTTAAGTACTACTATGTACTGACGTCAGCTCCAGGCGACAATGACCGACGCCAGCCCAGCTCTTTGGTATTCGGGCCGATCGAGGACAGCGGACTACCCACAGGTTATGACTGCAGCAATGTAGATCCTCGAACATCTACATTTATGGTAGGTACAAAACTGTACTTTTTTCCACCCTTTCCACTAATATCCAGGGTACTCCTGAAGATTCAGAAGGAATCCTCCAAGATCACAGTGGGAGAGTGCTGCACACCCCCTAGTGCAATGTCTTCTCTGGTAAGGTCAGACCACAAAATGGTCTCCTTTGAAGTAAAAGTAAAACCTGGAACCCCAGCTAACCCTGGAATATTCAAGAAATAATCTAAGGCAAACTTCCTACTGTTAAGTGATAACCTGGCAAAATTTCAAGCTACCATAAACCCTGTGAACACTGCTGCCTATGCAGAACTGTTCACAGAAACCCCATACAAGCATATTAATAGTTGCATAGAGGCAGCTGTCCCCACCAGGAAGAAGTACAGAACTAACTCAAAAAACAAACCACGCTGGTGGAATCACATCATCAGTAAGCTGTATAACAGAAGGAATCAAATCATGGCAAAAATTAGGAGGTGCACCACCCAGCAGGATAAAAGCAGCTACATCAAACTAAACAAATAACTCGCAAGAGGACAAATAAAGTCTACCAAGGCCAAATTTGAGGTAAATTTGGCCTCCCAGGCCAAGGACAACCACAAGGAATTCTTTAGCTATGTCCACAACCTCAAAGGCAATACACAGTTATGTGTAGAGCTCATTGTAAATGAAGCTACCTAAACTGAGCCAGAAGATGTAACTCCCGCTGTTATCACTAGGGAACATGTCCTTAATGCTCTAAGTCCAAGAGTACTGCATCAGTGGGCCCAGAAAAAAATCCCAGAATTCCTTCTGAATAGCACAAAACATGGTCTATCAGGCCCTCTGGAATTGCTGTTTAACTGTAGTCTCCAAAGAGGCTTCGTGCCTCATGTAAAGAGAATAGAAAATGTCATCCCTCTGCCCAAAGGTGGTCCATCTCTACAGACCTTAGAAACTACAGACTCATAAGTTTCACTAGTCTCATATGCAAAGCTATGGAAAGAATTGTCATGTAAATGATCAATAATGACAAAGGAAACCTCCAGACACTGAACCCAAACCAGTTTGATTTCATCAAGGGCAGGTCATGCCTCCTCAACCTGGTGGAGTTTTTTGAGCTACACGAGCTAAATGAGGAATTAAACCCGCACATAATGCAGCTGTTTAATCTCAGCCTTACCACAGGATACATGCCCAAGGAGTGGCGTACGGCAACTGTGGTCCCACTCCACAAAGGCGGTGCCTCTACGGACCCTGGTAATTACTGCCCCATAAGCTTAACAAGTCTAGTCTGCAAAGCTATGGAGAGGATCATAATGGAGCTCATAAACAAAGATATAGGGGACTTGCAGACATTGGACCCGACCCAGTTTGGCTTCTCATGGGATGATCATGCCTTTTGAACTTGGTCGACTTCTTCGAAACAGTCACCAAGGCCATTGATGAGGGAAAGGCAGTCCATACAGCCTACCTTGACCTTGCAAAGGCTTTCGACACAATACCCCACTCGGGTATTGAAGAAAAACTTACCAGCTTAAATGTAACCCCATATGTCACAAGATGGGTTGCAGACTGGCTTAAGGACAGAACCCACAGGGTTAGAGTTGCTGGCGCTATGTCAGACTCCAAGCCGGTCACAAGTGGTGTCCCACAGGGCTCGGTCCTTGGCCCCCTATTGTTCGGCATCTACTTCTCAGAAGTACAGGCCAACATGGGAGGACTTTGGCTGACAAAGTTTGCAGTCGACTGCAAACTGGGCGCCATAGTGGAAAGTGCATCGGACACGGATATCCTTCAGAAGGGACTCATGGAAACAGATAGCTGGTGCCAGAGCCATGGCCTGAAGTTAAACGCCAAAAAATGTATAGTCATACCCTTCGGGAAAAACAAGGTAACCCCAAGCTACCATATAGGTGGCAATCCACTAAGCACAGAAGAGGTTATCAGGGACCTGGGGACCCAGGTTGACAGTGGCCTTTCTTTGACACTCACGCTGCTAAAGTGGTTAGAAAGACCTTCTACATTGCCCACCTGATCATGAAGGGATTCACATCCAGATTTAGTGAGGTCATTGTTCCCCTGTACTCTTCACTTATCAGACCAATGATCGAGTACAATGCCCCATTCGGGATGTATCTCACCCGACATCTGCAGCAATTGGAGAGACCCCAAAAGTTCCTCACCAAAAGGATAAAGGGACTCCAAAATCTGTCATATGCTGCCAGATTGAAGAAACTCCAGCTCTATTCAGTCGCATACCGTCTGCTCAGAGGTGACATGTGCCTGACATACAAGGCCATGTCCAACCCGGAATTAATGGACATGCTCCACCTCAAAAAATCCAAATCCACCAAAACCACTAGAGCAAGCGACTTAAACCTTAGTGCGGACATAAATAGGACGTGCTGGAGGGATAGATTTATCACTCAGAGACTCCCTATGCTGTGGAATAAAATCCCGGTCCATGTGAGGCAGAGCACCTCGCTGGCTCTGTTCAAGAGAAATCTTGACCTGTGGATGGGAGATCGTAGGTTGGGAATCATCTCTGTGTCACTGCTGGACAGAGGCACAACAAACTAATGGGCACAGTATTTTTTCATATAAGGGGTGGCGTAAGCCACAAAAATTTGGGCTAGGCTTATAAATGCCTTAGGGCAGATAGCCTAGTATAAACCTATGAACCTATGAGAAGGTCACTAATGCAATGGATGAGGGCAGAATGGTTCACACTGCCTACCTTAACCTGGCCAAGGCATTTGATACAATTCTCCAGTCAGATATTGTTGACAAACCTAAGAGGTTAGGTACAAACCCTCATGTAACCCAGTATATGGCAATTTGGCTCACTGACAGGACCCAGGAAGGTAGAACTGGGGAATCCACCTCTACAAAGAGATCCGTTGCAAACTGAGTCCCTCAGGGATCAGTCCTGGGACCACTCCTTTTTGGCATTTACTTCTCTGAAGTCAAGGCTAATATCAGTGGCTTGTGGATGGCTAAGTTTGCAGATGATTGCAAATTAGGAGCGGTTATTGATTTCCACACTGACACAAATGTTCTCCAGGAAGGGCTGGCACAGACAAATAACTGGTGCCTGAGCCATGGATTAAAACTTAATGCCAAGAAATGCATAATAGTATCCTTTGGGAAGTCTTCCATCCCTGATAACTATCATATTGACAACACACACCCCTAAGAGTTCACCCAGTAGTCAGAGACTTGGACACACACACACAGACGGTAATCTAGCCTTTAACCATCACATGTCTACAGTAGTGAGGAAATCATTCTGTGTTGTGCAACTTATAAACAAAGGTATGGCATCTAGGTCCAAGGAAGTCATTGTTCCACTGTATTCGGCATTGAGTACAGTGCCCCCTTTAGTATGTACCTAACCAGGCATATCCAACAATTGGAACATCCACAGAGTTTCTTCACTAAAAAGATTACAGGGTATAAGTAACATGCCCTATGCAGACAGCCTCAAGGATCTATCCCATTATTCTGTATCTGTATCTGTCTCTTACAGGCTGTTGAGGGGAGTTCTATGCCTGGCATACAAGGCGTCAGACCCCACTATGGTGGTGCTTCTGCATATCCACAAAACAAACAGCACCAGAAATTCCCATTCTATAGACATAAACTTTGCTTGTGATATAGGTAAGACCTGCTGGAGAAATACATATGTATCCCAGAGAATACCCATTCTCTGGAACAGGCTTCCCATCCATGTGAAACAGAGTTCATCCCTAACCCAATTAAAATGTAACTTGGACAGTTGGATGGGGAACAGGAAATCTATCCCTGGTCCGTCATTTATGTCTCTAATGGACAAAGGCAGGCTGTAAATGGTTGATCTCCCAGGCACCACCAGGCGCCTGCTTGTAAATGTTTCACCTCCCAAGTCCCTGCTTACACTTATAAAGGGTACCAGAACTTATCAAAGATTTGGGGTGCAACTCTATGCTTAAAAAGGCCCTTGTGGTTATTAACCTAGTAAACACCCATGAACCTATGACTCCCTTCTGGCCCAGGGAATCATGGTTCTCCCTTCTTTTGGAAGTAGCCAGGGGCAATTACCACAAACTTCCTCACAAAATGGATCTACTCACCAAAGATCAGGGTTGTTAGATAAACCCAGACCCTTGTCAGCTTCAGTTGACTGGATGATGGGCCTTATTTCCTTTTAGGCACCTGTTTACTGAGAACATGCAACAGGTACTAATGGAGGCAAAAAAGCCTATTACTTGAAAATCATATGTTAACAAATGTAAAATGTTTTCTAATTGATGCCATCAACATAAACCAGCACCCTTCCTGGTGTAGTTGTTTTCTGGTTTTACAGTATTTGTGTGAGTTTGCTATCCTATGGCCTTTCTTACTAATTTGTCAAGATTCATTTATTGGCCATTTCAGCATGTCTCTACATGGATCCTCCTCTTTCAATGCATTCTCATGTCAAAATGCTTTTGAAAGGGGTTTTGAATAAGAAGCCTCCAGGAAAACAGGTAGCCCTTCCTTGGGATCTTAATTTTTGTGTTAGAGAAGGTAACACTTACTTCATTTGAATTAACTAACCTGGCTGAATTGAGGATGTTCATGTTTCACTGTTGCAGTCATTACATTTGGGTTATCTGCCTGCAGATAGCCCTCAGCCGGCCTGAATACCAGTCTTGGATTCCTGCATCGGATGCTCTCTCTTCTTCCATGATGCCATTATATCAGTCTTTCTTCTGCGCGGTGCCCGAAGCAGAAGCAGTTCGCAAGTGCCGGTCATCCGACTCCTGAAATTTTCATTTTCGAGTTTCAGAACCGAAGTCTTCAAAAAAGCTAAGTACCCCATTGGGGAGCCTTTTTCTTGCTCTTAACTGATGTCAGTAAAAGTTAACAATTGTCTTACCTGTGGAAAGCAAATACCTCATAAAGATTTTCATTCGTACTGCATTCCTTGCTTAGACCCAGACCACGACGTCCCTCGCTGTCGGTTTTGTGCCTTATTCAACCCCCAAACTATTTGTTGGTCTATTTTTGCAGCAAATTATTTTGGTACTTGGTATAACTATCCAGAAATGGCTTCGGTAAGCCATCTGACTACCGTTATTCCGAAAAAAAACGTAAGGATAAAGACAGAGAAAGACCGCATAGGTCCAAAACTGCCAACGACGCTTCCATTAAGCTAGTTGCCAGTCCGCTGATACTCAGTGAGGTGCTTTCACTGCCCCTGATTCCCGCTACTTCAGATTCGCAGGCCTCTACTGAGACTCATTCAGAGTCTGATATGCCGTGAGATGCTTCTTCGACTATGGAACCTGCGGATGTCTCTACCTTGGATGGATCCAGAGCCACTATGCAGGCACCGGCTTCTGAGGGTGTATTCAGGCCTAAAGTCTTGCATTTTAAACCGACACCATCTTCTTCATCCAGGCCTAAAACTAGACCCATGCCTAGAAAACCAACTTCCAAACAGCATGGTCAGACCCATATGCCTAAAAAACAAATGCTTAGAATGACTGAAGACCTTATTACTTTAATTAGGGGAAGCCAGCTTTCCCTCTCTAAGAGACATAGAACTGATTTTCCTTCTGATTCTTCTGATATTTCTGTTTCTACTGATTACTAGGATTTGCCCTTATCTACCTGTGAGGATTCTGATGCAGAGGATTCCATTCCCTCTGCTTCCCTTCCAGAAGATTTTTCTTTTGGTGAAACCTTGCACTCTCTTAGGGAGCATTTCCGCTGGGAAAGCTAGGATTACTATGACTCCAAAAAGAGGCTTAGGGAATTCTTACTCCTCCTTCAACACAGGCCTTTAGCTATCCCTCCTGTTCTGGACATTGTAGATGATACTTTTTTGAAATCTAGCCTGTCCCTAGACACTTTACCTCCAGCTCACAGGAAAACGGACAGGTATTACAGAGTACCTGACTCCCACAAGTTCCTCTTCAAGAATCCTACTGCGGATCCAGAGACCATTTCCCAAGGTCCTAAGAGCATTTAGGCTACTGCTGCCAAAAATCCTACTCCTACTGATAGAGATTCTAGAACCTTGGACAGATGGGGTAGGAAGGTATACACTTCTGCTACTTTGGCCATTAGGGCTTTAAATTTCCAGTTTCATATGTTAAAGTGCCAGCAGCATATTATGGGACTACTTAAACAGAAAATTATGTTGATTTCTGACTGTGCTGAACACAAAGAATTACAGGATTGAATGCATTCTGCTGAACAAGTTGGTAAACATACTTTGCAATGTGGTTTTGATTCTTTAGAAGCATCTTGCAGGGCTGCTGTCACTGGGTCTGTACTAAAAAGGCATGCTCGGCTTAAGGAGAAAAACTTGCCAGATCATGTTAAAGCTAAATTACTGGATGCTCCCTTAAACCAAAACCACCTGTTTGGTAGTGAAGCAGAAGTCGTCCTCAAAAAGATGGAGGAAAAAGCTAAATATATGCAAACTGTTAAAGATTTCCTGCAAGTACAGCCTCCCAGATTTAGTAGGCATTAGCCTTCAAAGAATTGGTCCTTTCCAGTCTCTTCCAGGCCTTCAGTCCAAACCCAGAAACAGCAGATCACCTAGGTTACAGTCTCAGGCTTCACACAGGCCTAAGCAGTGGGGGGCTCCCACTTCCAAAGCAGGAAGTAGTAAGACACCCCCCTACAGAAAAATGTCACAATGACTTAACCTTAACCCTTCCAAGCCCTGCTCAACTGCCTGCTCCCTTAGGAGGAAAGCCCGCCTTGCATGCAAAAAACTGGGAACTCATTACCCAGGACAAATAGGTTTTAAATATAGTTTTCCAAGGATACAGATTCCACTTCCACACCCTACCAACCCTATACGGTTGGCCAGACCTACCCTCAAATCAGTGGGTAAAGGCTCAAAAGCAGGTTCTCTCTCTTCTAGGTATCAGGGCTATTCAACCTGTCCCAGCAGAAGAAAGGGGACAAGGTTTTTATTCAAGACTTTTCTTGGTAACCAGAAAAGACAGCACCTGGCATCCTATCCTGGACCTCTCTGTTCTTAACACCTTTTTAGTAATCCCAAAATTCAAAATGCTAACACTTCAACAGCTGCTTCCTATGCTAGGCAAAGATGCCTAAGTGGCAACCATAGACTTAAAGGAAGCTTACCTGCACATTCCAATAAGGGAATCTTGCAGGAAAACCTACGCTTCAGGGCAGGCTCCATGCACTATCAGTTCTCTGCACTTCCCTTTGGCATATCTACTGCGCCCAGGGTATACACAAAGTGTCTAGCTCCAGCCATTGCACTTTGCAGACAGAGAAATATTCAAATCTACCCATACCTGGACGATTGTCTGATTCAGGCAGAAAGCCAGGACTTGCTATTAAAACATCTGGCATTCGTAAAGAAGCTTCTAACCTCACTGGAGTACACCATAAACGAAAATAAATCTCACCTAGTACCCTGCCAACAGATTGTATTCCTGGGAGCAAGCTTGAACACAACTTCCCTGATGGCTTTCCTCACTCCAGAGAAACAAGTTTATTTGACAGCCTACTTCAAACTACTGGCCGCAAAAACCCAGGTATCTGCAAGCCCTAGGGTTCATGGCCTCTTGCATTCTACTAATTCCATATGCAAGACTGCACATGAGGAAACTACAATGGTATCTAAAAAACCTATGGTGCCAACATTCTCAGGACCTGGAATCAATGATTCCTATCATTCCTTGTATAAAGACAGAGTTCCTTTGGTGGGCAGAGGCCTGCTACCACAGCAAGGGGCTCCCTTTCACTCTAACCCCTACCCGCCCAAACCCTAACAACAGATACATCAGACTATGTATGGGAGGCTCACTTGGCAGGGCAGTGCATTCAGGGCAAATGGAACCCAAGTCAGATGCACCTGCATATCAACCAAAAAGAAATGTTAACTGTACAGAATTCCCTGACAGCCTTCAAAGACCTCATCCTTCCAGGACAATTATTGGTAAAGACAGACAACACCACAGTTATGTGGTACATAAACAAGCAGGGAGGAACCCACTCGGACCCTCTCTGCAGACTGGCCATGGCTCTGTGGAATGCAGCCTTGCGTTACCAAGTGCACCTACAAGCTCATTTCCTGCCAAGCAAGCTAAATTCACTGGCAGACAACCTAAGCAGAAATCTCATGGACCCACACGAATGGAAACTGGAACCAAAAATATTCAACCCCTTGAGGAACAAATCGGGACTCCAGAGATAGACCTGTTTGCCTCCCCTCAAAACTACCAATTGAACAAATTCTGCACAAGGACTCCTCACAGTCAAGCTTGGAAAGTGGATGCCATGTCCTTTACCTGGGAAAGCCTCTCAGTTTATGCCTTTCCCCCTCTGCCTCTCCTCTCAAAGGTTCTGCCAAAGATCAAACAGAACAAGCCAAGGACAATACTGATTGCACCAGACTGGCCACGCCAGCATTGGTGTACCCCGTCTTGCGCAGTATGATACTGCTGGAGCCATGGCACCTACCTCTGACACCTTCCCTGCTGTCCCAGCAGGCAGGCCAGATTCTGCACCCTCAGCTCCAAACCCTGAACCTTGCAGCCTGAATAATTCCTTGAGCTCTCTAATAGCATCCCTCAGTAAGCAGGTGCTAGATGTCATTCTGGAAACAAGGAGGCCTAGTACTAGAAAATCTTATGCTGAAAAGTGGAAAAGATACTGTTCTTGGAGCCAGATTCAGGGAATGTGCACAACGGTGCCCAGCTTACCTCATATTCTTCAGTACTTAACAGAAATGCTCCACAAGGGCCTATCCTTCTCGTCAATTAAAATTCATGCCTCTGCCATTTCAGCACATTATAATACTGAACCATCCCTCTTCTCTCACCCCCTACTAAAGCAATTCCTCAGAGGGGCCAAAAATGTGAGACACCCCCCCCAGGGGAGCCCCTACTCCAGCCTGGGACCTTAATTTTGTATTGGAAAAGCTCACTCTCCCTCCATTTGAACCAGCTGCAACTGCAGAGTTGAAATTCCTTTCTTGGAAAACAGCCTTCGTTCTAGCCATCATTTCAGCAAGAAGAGTGTCTGTATTACAGGCCCTCATGGCAGTGGAGCCATTTATTATCTTCCGTGCAGACAGGGTTCCCTCTGGATCAATCCTTCCTTTATACCCAAGGTGGTGTCTAGTGTGGCCCTAAATCAGACCATTCATTTGCCTACCTTTTTCCCCGAATCCACAAAACAAAGGTAAACGAATACTGCACTCTTTGGACATGCACAGACAACTTAGATTTTACTTGGACAGGACTAAGCCTCTTAGAAAATCTGAACAGCTGATAGTTGGATTTGCTGCAGGGGCAGAGGGGAAGGCCATTTCAAAGCAAACCATTTCTAAATGGATAGTGCATTGCATTCATTTCTGCTATAAGAACCATGGAAAACCTACCCTACAAGGGGATAAGATCACATTCCATCAGGGCTGCATCTACCTCTACAGTCTTCCTCAGAGGAGTCCCTACCAGGGACATCCTAGAAGCTGCTATCTGGAGCTCTGTACATACCTTCACCAAGCATTACCACATGCCTATTTTTTCTAAATCCATAGCTGGTTTTGCCAGGCTTAATAGCTGGTCCTAATGCTCTCTAACTTCCTCCTCCCTTCCCTAGCTTTGGGAATCAACCCAAATGTAATGACTGCAACAATAAAACATGAAGAACATAGTACGGTTGTGTACACTTACCATAAATGTAGATGTTTGAGTGTATTCACTGTTGCAGTCCTGGTTACCCTCCCTCCAGCCCCCTGACTTCTCTTGGCTCTACCTTTCCTTCTTGTTGGGTGTATTTAAGCTTTCTGGTGTATTTGCTTTTTGATGGAGGTGTAACATAACATATAATTGCTTCCCATTATGGGGGCCCCCTGCATCTAGGGCAAGAAAAACTGATGTAATGGTGTCGGCTGCATGTTTATACCCCTGACAACCTGACGTCATGGAAGAAGAGACAGCAATCCGACACAGGAATCCAAGACTCTGGTATTCAGGCTGGCTGAGGGCCACCTGCAGGCAGATAACCCAAATGTAATGACTGCAACAGTGAATACACTCGAACATCTACATTTATGGTAAGTGTACACAGCTGTACTTTTTTTAATATTGAAAACAGTTTTACTGATTGTTCTGACCCCCTGCAACAAGGGTGTCTGAGTTGCAGGCTCTTATGGTGAGTCAGCCCCGTCTCATTTTCCACAGGGACAGGGTTTCTTTAAGTAATCCTTCTTTTATAGCTAAAGTGATATCCACGTTTACTTTAATTCAAACCCTCCATCTCCATGTTTTTTTTTTCCTGAACCAAAAAATGAGGGAGAAAAGATACTCCATATCTTGGATGTCCACAGACAACTTGGGTACTATCATGACTGAACTAAATCTTTCAGATCTTCAGTTGTTCATTTCTTCTAAAGGTAAAAAGAGGGGACAACCTGTGACAAAATAGACTATTTCCAAATGGTTGTCTAAAGCTATTACCTTTTGTTATTCTCACCAAAATAAAGCTATTCCAGGCAAGGTTAAAGCATGTTCTACCAGGGCCTTAACTTTAACTATGGCTTTTTAGAAAGGGTTAGGTTCTAGAACTGCATCTTGGTCCTCTGTATGCACTTTTACAAATTACTTAAGCTCATGTCCTTCTCTAGGTCTAGACCACACTTTGCAAGAACCATTTTTAAGGGGCTCCTGATTTCTTCTACCTATATAGCTAAGGCTACTGCAGTAGTGATCTGTATGATGAGCACAGTACAGTTGTGTAAATAAATTTGCCGTAACAAGAGATGTTCGAATGATCAGTGCTGTAGTAGCCGCTTCCTGTCTCCACAACCTTGTTTTTTGGTGTCTTATCTATGCCAGGGTGTGGTAATTTTTTTTTCTTCCTTGCATTGTCCTGTTTGGGCTCAGCCTCCCCTCTGTCTGTTGGTAGGAAAGCTCTGAAGGGCTTGACACCTAAACTTGTCTTAGCTCATTTTGAGCTGCCTGACCGTTTGGATACATGGAAGATGCCCTGAAGCTTTGGAAGTTGGCCTACTGTTATATCTGTGAAGGCTACTGCAGCAGTAATCATTTGAACATCTTCTGTTACAGAAAGTTTACTTACACAACTGTACTCTGACTACTGCAACAGTGGCCTACTCAAACATCTAGTATTATAAGTTCTTACACACTTGTATATTTCCCATAATCTATTATTCTTGTAAGAGGCTTTACTACTTTGCTCCATAATTTTTAAAATTATGGAGTAAATGTCATCTGACCTCATTGCCTTGTTTGCTTTTAGTTTTTAAAAGTTTCCATGACTGTTCTATTGATAAGCATTAGTGTCTAATTGTGCAGCCTTTGTGTAGTTTACATTTTCCCCATGCACTTTTTCCGTCATACATGTTTCTTACATTTATTACTTGAAAAGAGGAAATAAAACTATGTGCTAAAGCATGCGATGTACATTTGTGCAAGTTATTAATAAGATTTCTGAAGAGAGAGATCACTGTAATAGTAAATCACAACATTTTGGTTTATGTACATTCTGTACCCATTTTCAGCTGCTGTCTTCCTGGCAGGGAAACATTGGAGGCATTGTATCATAGAAGGAACTACCATAGGTGACATGAATTTTTCTGTCTGTAGTCTGTGTTGGTGTTAGCTCTCTTTGTTTTTTAAGCCTTTATGTCCCACATGAAACTATCCTTATAGAAGGCATATTCTGTTGTTAATTAGATCTTATAAAATGTGGTGCTTATGAAAATGTTGCAACTGTGTGCAAAGGAGTGTATAGCAAGTTTGACAGCAGAATACTTATTCGGCCTCTTAGAAAATACAAGCCAGTGATAGTATGTAGTAAAAATGCTATAGCAAGTAGCATAAACTGAAAAAAGTATTCTGCTGTAAATGAGAACCATGTGAAGGTACAGCCCCATTGTTACATTATCCTGCCTTCAAATATCTACTGATTTCCACTGATTCATTGTAGGAAACACTATCACTGCTGCAACAGAATAGTAATACATGGGAAATAGTCATGGTTAATTGTCTAGCGTTTCCAGAGCTCTTCAGACATTCCCTCACTGTGGCTGAATTCCTCCCTTTCCCAATCTATTATGTCAGATACAGGTAAAAGATGGACAGTTTACACCATCTTCAGTTCTTTTTTTTTGCCACAAACCTTGATTGATCTAAAGTCTGTTTGCCCACTAGTCTCTTTTCAGGCGCCTTCCAGAGAAAGTCAAGTACACAGTTTGGGAACAAATTTCTTATTTTTAAACTGGATTATTGTTTGACTAGAATGATTTTATGCTTTTGAATTGCTGGTTTGTTAATGTCTTAGGTCCATGGCATCCCCAGAAAAGTGTGTGCGCTCCTGCAGACGACAAATTCTAGGCTCGTTACATGTCTTCCTCTGACCATTGTGCTACTTTTTAGCAAGAAAAGTTAGCTCAATTAAATCTGAAACCTTAGAGCTTTCTTTAAATACAAAAACCCTGTGGTAGTAACCAAAGGGTGTCTAACACTCCCTTTACAGGAAGATTACCAGTGGCCTTAAGCCAAAAAATCTCCTATAAAAAGGATAGGCAGAATGGGAAAAAAAATTATACCTAGTAGTAGGCCATGTACACAAGGCCTTAGTGATCTTGTAAGTCCTGCTGAATCCAGAGTACTGCCCCCTGAGGCAGTCTGTTCACTTTCTGTAACTGTATTACCATCTGCCCTAACACCTTCAGAGGCAGACAGCAGCATCTGATCACTTGCTGGCCAGGATTCTAGCAACAGAAGGCAGACTACCAGGTTGGAAACAAGTTTTCAGTCAGCTAAGATAGACATATATTATTTGACAATTGTGGTTACATCACTATAGTAACGAAGTTGATCCATCTCAAAACCTTTGCTATAAGAAGAAGTGGAGCACTCTGTTATTATTCAGTCAAATGGAGGGGAGGGCCTTTGTCCTTTAATTCTTGAACCAGCATTTCAAGGCTGGACACCACCTCCACTGACGTCCACCTCTTTCTCTGCTGACTTTGAATATAGGATGCCTGTGGAAGAATATCTGGTTTTGCACACTAGAAAAAATCCCCTGGCAGCCCATTCCTGCACTTTGGGAGTGGACCCCCCCCCCCAAAAAAAATAAAAGGAAAAGATATTTCCTGCTACCAGTTCTCCAGAACTCTTGAAGTTCTTTGTTGGACAAAGATTTAGCTTACTTGCTTCTGGGTTGCATTTTAGGCAGGGATTAAAAAGAGATGTCTGAAGCACGTTAAAAGTACTTGTAGGTTAATCGATTAATTACTAGGGTAAAGACCCCAGAGGGCCTTTTTAAGACTAGCTATGCTTCCCAAATGTGTCTGATAAGGTTTGATATCCTAGTGTTTTTGTAAGGGGGATATGTAGGCTTGGGCATAGGTGATTAAGCTGCCTCTGTTTACTAGAGACATAGATACATTTCTGATTTCCCATTCACCTGTCCAAGTTATGCTTGAATTGGGTCAGGGAAGACATCCACTTCACATGGATGGGAAGCCTGTTACAGAGAAGAGGTAATCTTGAGGCACACACTTCTTCTTCCAGTATGTTCTACTTATGTTGCACACAAGGTTTAGGTCCCTAGATCAGGTAATGCTGATGCAATTTGTTTTGCAGATGTGCAGTAGGTTCATCAGAGTGGGATCAGAGAATGTTTTGTAGACCAGGTATAGATTGTCTCTGAGCAGTCTGTAGGAGACTGAGTACAGGGATAGAGCTCTGAGGCAGTCTACATAGCCAGTGTTTAGGTCATGTATTCTTTTTGTGAGAAACCTTTGTGAACATTGCAGTTGTTGCATATGCCTGGCCAGGTACATACCAAAGGGGACATTGTACTTGGTGACTAGTCTGATAAGGACCTAGCACAGTAGAACAGTGATATCCTTGGACCTAAATGTCATACCCTTGCTTATAAGCTGCAAATTAGAGTATAGGCATATACTAGGCTAATGACCACTAGGGGCCTTAAAAACCTAGTCATGCACCCCAAATGTTAATCACAAACTTGATTTTTGTTTGATTTGTAGGGGTGATTTACTGACTGCCTCTGTCCAACAGAGACATTGGAGCCAGACCAGGGGTGAATTTCCTATTACCCATCTAATGGCCCAAGTTGCGCTTAAATAAGAATAGGGAGGAACTCTGTTTCATATGGATGGGGAGCCTGTTCCAGAGAATGGGAATTCTTTGAGAAATGTGTCTGTCTCGCCAACATGTCCTGTTTATGTTGCAAGCCAAGTTTTTTAATCTACTAGTTCAGATGCTGTTTGTTTTGTGGATGTGCAAAAGATTCATCAAAACATAGTCGAGGGATGCCTTGTATACCAGGCAAAGATCACCTCTCAGAAGTTTGTATGATACCGAGCAAAGAGACACGGCTTTGAGGCAGTGTAGGACATTGTGTTTACGCCTTGTATTCCTTTCATAAGGAACCTTTGTGGGCATTCCATTTGCTGCATGTTTCTGGCCAGGTACATTCCGAAGGAGGCATTATACTCTGTGATGGACCTGATGAGGGCCCTGTGCAATGGTATGATGACCTGTCTGCATCTAAATGCCATGCCCTTGCTTATAGGTTGAGCAACTTGCGAAGGATTTTCTTACTACTTTGGATACATGTTGGTCAAAGGCTAGGTTACTATCTACATGAGTACCCAGATCCTTGACTAGTGAATCAACTTTTAAGGATTTTGTTTTAATGCTGTAGTTACCCGGCATGGCAGACTTCACAAAAGATACTGTAATGCATTTATTGGTATTGAGTTTTTAGCCATGGCTTTGGTACCAAGTGTGTGTCTGTATTAGATGTTCCTGAAGGGAGTTCTTGTCTTGGGGGATTTAGTGACTGCTCCCAGTTTACAATTGTCTGTGAACTTGGTTAGCCAGAGGCCTTTTACATTGGCTTTGACATCTGAAAAGTAAATGCCAGAGAAGAGTGGGCCTACCACAGAGCTCTAGGGGACTCCACTGGTGACTGACCTCTTAGTGGAGGTGGCCTCACCAATTCTAACTTCCTAGGTGTTACCAGTAAGCCACCTAGCTATCCAGCTTGTTATAAATGGGCTTATGTTCTTTAAGTTTGTTGACAATGCCCAAGTGTGGGCTATTGTATGAAATGCCTTACCCAAATCTAGATAGGCAGTACGTATAGTTTTCTCCTCATCCATTGCCTTAGTGACCTTTTCAAAAAGTCCACCAAATTAAGTATGGCTTTCCTATGACAAAGCCAAACTGAGATGGATCCAGTGTCTGGAGGTCTCCTGTGTCTTTTTTGATGATTACATGATAATTTTTCCATGGCTTTGCAAATAAGACTAGTCAGACTAATGGGTCTGTAGTTTCCGCGATCTGTTGAAGATCCTCCATTATGAAAGGATGATAATTGCAGTCCTCCATTCATGTGGCACAATGCCTGTTTTAAGACTGTAGTTAAGTAATAACTCCCAGAGGCCTTGATAAGTTGTATTTTAGATTATTTAAGAGGCGTCCTGCGATGTTGGGGCCCATTGAGGTCATATTCTTGTCTTTAGTTAATGCAGCCAGTACATGCTCCCCATTTATAGTTGGAGGAGTTATGTTTGAGGGTATTATTGGCGGGGATGGTTGGGGTGACAGGGGGTAAAGTTGGAACTGAATTTGTCCACTAAAAGATTTGCTGTTTCACCAGGCTTGGTGAATGTGGCACCATTTATACCAATTCAGCACAATGCTGTGAGCTGTATTTGAGGTTTCTGACATAACTGTAGAAGGCCTTATGTTTATCTATGACCTGAGAGGATATCTTAACCTCAAAGTTATCTTTGCTTGATCTAATTAGCCCTCTTGTGTGCCTGTTTACTTTGATGAGATAGTGTTTTATTTTAATAGTAATTACTCTTCCTGATTTTTATAGTTCTCCATCAACACTCTGAGCAAACATCGCATCTGTAGTGCTCTTTCCCGGCATGAAACCATACTGCTGATCACGAATCATCACATCCCTTCTTAACCTAGCTTCCACTACTCTTTCCCATAACTTCATGCTGTGACTGATCAGTTTAATCCCTCTGTAGGTACTACAGCTCTGCACATCACCCTTATTCTTAAAAATCGGTACCAAAACACTTTTTCTCCATTCCTCAGGCATCCTCTCACTTTCCAAGATTTCATTAAACAATCTGGTTAGAAACTCCACTACCATTTCTCCTAAGCACCTCCATGCTTCCACAGGTATGTCATCTGGACCAACAGCCTTTCCATTTTTCATTCTCTTCATAGCTGTCCTTACTTCCTCCTTGCTAATCCATTGCACTTCCTGATTCACTATCCCCACATCATCCAGCCTTCTCTCCCTCTCATTCTCTTCATTCATCAGCCCCTCAAAGTACTCCTTCCATCTGTTCAACACACTCTCCTCGCTTGTGAGTATGTTTCCCTCATTATCCTTTATCACCTTTACCCACTGCACATCTTTCCTAGCTGGGTCCCTCAGTCTAGCCAATTGGTACAGGTCCTTTTCTTCCTCCTTAGTGTCCAGCCTTTCATACAACTTTTCATGTGCCTTATCCTTAGCCTTCGCCACCTCTCTCTTTGCCATGCACCTCATCTCCTTATACACCTGTCTACTATCTTCATCTCTCTGACCATCCCACTTCTTCTTCGCTAACCTCTTTCTCTGTATACTCTCCTGTACTTCCTCATTCCACCACCATGTCTCCTTGTCATCCTTCCTCTGTCCAGATGTCATCCCAAGCACCTTTCTAGCAGTCTCCCTTACTAGCTCTGCTGTGGTTATCCAGCTGTCTGGTAACTCTTCACTGCCACCCAGTGCCTGTCTTAACTCTTAACTGAACTCCACCTCACAATTACCCTTTTTCAATTTCCACCATTTGATCCTTGGTGCTGCCCTTGCACTCCTCCTCCTTTTCTTGCTCACCAACTTCATCCTACAAGCCATCATCCTATGCTGCCTAACTACACTTTCCCCAGTCACCACTTTATAGTCTCCAATCTCTTTCAAACTGGCCCTCCTACATAAGATATAATTCACCTGTGTGCATCTTCCTCCACTCTTGTATGTCACCCTATGCTCCTCCCTCTTGTTAAAATACGTATTCACCACAGCCATGTCCATCCTTTTTGCAAAATCCAGTACCATCTGACCTTCTGCATTCCTTTGCTTAACACCATACCTACCCATCACTTCCTCATCCCCTCTTTTCCCTTCACCAACATGCCCATTGAAATCTGCTCCAATCACCACTCTCTCACCTTTGGGTACAGTCATCACCACTTCATCCAACTCACTCCAAAATTTTTCTTTCTCATTCATCATGCACCCAACTTGTGGAGCATATGCACTAACAACATTCATCATTACACCATCAATTTCCAGCTTCATAAACATCACTCTATCCGACACTATTTTCACCTCCAAAACACTCTTAGCATACTGTTCCTTCAGGATAACTCCTACGCCATTTCTCCTCCCATCCACACCATGGTAAAATAATTTGAACCCATCTCCGATACACCTAGCCTTACTCCCCTTCCATCTGGTCTCTTGCACACACAATATACCAACATTCCTTCTGTGCATCATATCTGCTAGCTCTCTTCCTATACCAGTCATTTGTAGTCTTAGAGAAAGCATATGACAGCGTGCCTAGAGAGGAGTTGTGATATTGTATGAGGAAGTCAGGAGTGTCCGAGAAGTATGTAAGAGTGGTACAGGATATGTACGACGGTAGTGTGACAGCGGTGAGGTCTGCGGTGGGAGTGACGGATGCGTTTAAGGTGGAGGTGGGATTACATCAAGGATCAGCTCTGAGCCCTTTCTTATTTGCAGTGGTGATGGACATGTTGACAGACAAGATCAGACAGGAGTCCCCGTGGACTATGATGTTTGCAGATGACATTGTGATCTGTAGAGTAGGGAACAGGTGGAGGAGACCCTGGAGAGATGGAGATATGCTCTAGAGAGAAGAGGAATGAAGGTCAGCAGGACTAAGACAGAATATATGTGTGTGAATGAGAAGGAGGATAGAGTAATAGTGAGGATGCAAGAAGTAGAGGTGGCGAAGGTGGATGAGTTTAAATACTTGGGATCAATAGTTCAGAGTAATGGTGAGTGTGGAAGAGAGGCAAAGAAGAGAGTACAGGCAGGGTGGATTGGGTGGAGAAGAGTGTCAGGAGTGATTTGTAGTAGACAAGTACCAGTAAGAGTGAAAGGGAAGATCTACAAGAGGGTAGTGAGACCAGCTATGTTATATGGGTTGGAGGCAGTGGCATTGACAAAAAGGCAGGAGTTAGAGCTGGATGTGGCAGAGTTAAAGATGTTAAGATTTGCACTGGGTGTGACGAGGGTGGACAGGATTAGGAATAAGTATATTAGAGGGTCAGCCCAGGTTGGAAGGTTTGGAGACAAAGCCAGAGAGGCAAGATTACATTGGTTTGGACATGTGCTGAAGAGGGATGCTGAGTATATTGGGAAAAAGATGCTAAGGATGAAGCTGCCAGGTAACAGGAAAAGAGGAAAGCCTAAGATAAGTTTTATGGATGTGGTGAGAGAGGACATGCAGGTAGTTGGTGTGACAGAGCAAGATGCAGAGGACAGGAAGAAATAGAAACAGATGATCCGCTGTGGTGACCCCTAACGGGAACAGCCGAAAGAATATGATGACTCTTCCTGATTATTGCCATAATTTTTATCCTTTTGTTGTATGTCCTATTTAATTTGGGATGCCATCACAGTGGTTTGTTTCTGGGGCTAGTTCTGGACTGACTTCTGGTACGTATAGCAGCCTCTATGCAGCATTGACATGGTTGTACAGAGTTTTTGAGAGCAATTCAGCATAGGCTGGTGCATTCTCGGGGTTTGGAGGAGCATTGAAATTTGACGAACCATCACTTAATAACTGGTAATTTGCCTTGGAATGCTTCCTGTTACTGGTTTTAATGGGGTTATTGGAGTTGATTTTGATTTTGAAAAAGACAGCTTTATGGTCAGGATCTTACCAGGGAGGATGAGAAAGATTGGGGGGTGCAGCATTCTCCCCATATTTGTGAACATAAGGTCCAGTATGTTGGAGCCTCTAGTGGACAGATTCACTCTTTGATCAAGTGTGTTGGTATTTACAAAGTTGAGGAATCTGTGCCTGTAGATTTGAGACTGTGCAGGATTCCCAGTCTATAGAGACATAATTAAAGATTCCCATGAGTAGGGTGTTGGATGATACGTGTCTCCAGTACTTTCAAGTATGCATTGTGTGCTTTCTGGGACATGGAGAGTGACCTGTAGCTGGCTAGGATATGGTATAGCTTTTGTCTTTGGTGATCTGCACTTGGAGGAAATCCAGCATGTCATCCTATTTGACCACCCCACAGGTATACTTGTTATTGATGTATATTGAGACATCTCCACCTTTAGCCCTTATCTGTGCAGCTACTGGTCTAAACGTGTGGAAGGCATTGAAACCGTCCACTGCCGGGGTACTGCCTTCCACTCTAAACCATGTCTCGGTAACTGCACAGTTATGTATATTCCTGAGTGTGAAGAGAGTTTGGAGGGTGTGTAGTTTATTATTTAGGCTCCTGGCATTGAGCAGTAATACCTTGAGGTTCTGTTGAGTTGATTTTGCTATGTCGGTAGGTTTCTCAATTTGATACTGCCTAAAAAAGTCACTGTGAGGATGGACAAAGCCTTAGCCAGTATTCAAAAGCCTAGAGGAGAAAGGTGCAGCAAAGCAACATGGTCTGCGGCCAAGTCCTCTCAAGATGACAAATATTGGATCCCCTTAGAATGACACCAGAAAGAAAGCCGTTTATTGAAATCGGTCATTTTTTTGCTCATATTGTGGCATCATTCTCAATGATGGTAATATGCTGCTCAGTGCTAGGCTCGTATGAGCCTGAGACACACAGTCTGAAAGCTCCATACTGTCTCTCTTCATATAGACCAGGGAAGTACATCTTAGGTCATTTACACCTACATGGACTATAATGGAGTCATAGTGGTACCTGTGGTGTAATGACTTGAGTGCATGCATGACTTGTCAGATCCTGGCTCAAGATAAGCAACTGACAATTATCTCTTTGTTCAGCCTAGTTAGAGGGGCATCAGTATGTCTTACAAATGTAGTCCCCTATGATGAGAGTCTTGGGAAGTGTTTTTGCTTGCCTTACGGGCTTAGTGTTTGGTGCTCCACAGAAAATGACAGTATGCGTGCTGTTAAGTGTTGTTTTCAATGAGTGCTTTTCAACTTGCTGAGGCATATGTTTAACAGCAGGTGGTCTAGGTGATCTTTGTTGTTTAGGAAGATTGCTTTTAAGTGCCTCAACATATGTTAGTCTGTGTGTGTGTGTGTGTGTGTGTATATATATGTGTGTGTGTGTGTGTGTTGTGTGCTATAGGTTCATAGAAGGTACTAGGCTAACATCCCTAGAGCCCTGACAAGCCTAGCCATGTTTATCCTGAGTTGCCACACTTGTCCTTGGTTAGTTGAGCAACATTCACAGAGAGAGTCTATAGTCAGTACCGACTGCCTCTATCCATGAGCCACCCCCTGAGTGTATTTGTTGTCACTCATCCATTTATCTAGGTTGTGTTTGAATAGGGTCAGGGAGGAGCTCTGTTTCAATTGAATTGGGAGTTTATTCCAGAGGAGTGGCAGTCTTTAGGATACATACCTGTCTCTCCAGCATGTTCTGTTCATGACAGAGGCTAGGTTAAGATACCTGTGTAAGGTGTGTGTTGTGTATGTGGTTTCAACAACCTAATGTGGACTTGTATATGAGAGTTTAGCCTCCAGTCATCATCAACTCCCATTTTCCGATGTCCTTCATGGATGCATCTGCAGTCATAACAACTGTGTTGTCCTGTCGTCAGGCAGCCCTTCAGTCGGCCGGATTCCAAAGTCCGGGTCCGGCTTCGGCTGATGTCGCACTCACCCGACGTCATCTCTGTTGGTCTTCGGGTATAAAGGCATCAGCCGACGCCATTTTCCTCAGTCTTTCTTGCCGCGTGGCGCCCGAAGCAGAAGCTGTTCGCAAGTGCCGGTCGGTCGGATCCAGAGATTACTTCTACCGAATACTACTTCGAAGACTTCTAAAGCTAAGTACCCCGTTGGGGACTCTTTCTTCCCTCAGCCGATGTCAGAAAAAGTTAATAATTGTTTAACCTGTGGGAAACAAATACCTCATAAAGATTTCCACTCTTATTGTCTGCCTTGTTTAGGCCCAGCCCACGACGTAGCAGCCTGTTCGGCCTGTGCTTCCTTCAACCGACGAACACTTAGGCGTCGGTCGGAGTTTGCTGAACAGTTTTTCGGTTCTGATTTTGCGTACATTATGCCGTCGGATCCTCCGACTACCCAATCTGCCAAAAAACGCAAAGATAGACCGACACTCGCGGTCCGCGGTTTCGGCCGAAACCATGGTTAAGCAAACCGCGAGTGTCTCGGTTTCGGCCGAAACCGAGAAAACTGATCAAAGTACAGCTGAATCTATCTCTACAACTGAGGCACCTGCTACCATTCTTGAATCGGCCTCAGAAATTTTACCCACTACGGTGGTTGCCACTGACTTATCAGACACCATTCCCTTGGATGTCTCTACCCCAGCACGTGGTGCTGCTAGGCCTCCAGCAGCCATGTCCATTAAGGCCTTTGCCAGGGCTAAAGCAGCCAAGACTACTAAAACAGTGCCTGTTAAACCCCCTACAACCAGGCCCTCCTCTAGTTCTCAAATGCTTACTCTGGCAGAAGATTTAATTTCATTAATTAGAGGATCTCAATCTCACCCAGACAGGGCCTCTCAGCCCCCAGAGAAGAGACCTAGGGCAGAGCCCCCTGAGCCAGTGTCATCTGATGATTCTGCCGATGAATCAGACATAACTGACCAGCCAGAGGCTCCTTTCTCCAATTTTGAAGACTCTGATGCTGAAGAATCCATTCCAGCTGCTTCCCCACCAGAAGAATTCTCCTTTGGGGAAACCTTACATGCCATGCGAGAGCAGTTCCAATGGCAGCAACAGGATTTTTCAGACTCCAGAAAAAGACTTAGGACCTTTCTGCACCTTCCACAACACAGGCCCTTAGCTATACCTCCTGTTCTGTCTGTGGTGGATGATGCTTTCAATGATGTCTGCTCCGCACCAGACTCTTTACCTCCAGCCCCTGCCAAACCAGACAGATTTTACAGGGTGCCAGACACTCATCACCACCTTTACAAGGCCCCACTTGCAGACCCCGAAACTATATCCCAGGGTCCCAAGGCAGTAGCCGCGACCATAGCTAAAAACCCTATTCCTTCTGAAAGGGAAGCAAGGTCATTAGACAGATGGGGCAAAAAGGTCTACACTTCAGCTACTCTCTCAGCTAGAGCTTTAAACTGTCAGTTTCACATAGTTTATGCTTGATCAGTTAACAAAAAGCTAACCACTGATGAATCTCTTGATAAGAAATATGTATTAGAAATGGTAAATAACATACAACAGGTTAGTAACCATTCCTTAAAATGTGGCTATGATGCACTGGAGGCTTCATTTAGATCAGCCATGACTGGCACAGTGATAAGAAGGCATGCATGGCTAAAGGAGCAAGCTTTACCGGATCATGTCAAAGCAAAGTTACTAGATGCTCCTATGGATAAGACAAGTTTGTTTGGTACACCTGCCCAGCAGGTTATGAAGAAAATGGAAGAAAAGGCAAAATCTGTTCAAACGGTTAAAGATTTCTTGCAGGTTCAACCCCCAAGGTTTAGCAGGAACTGGCCTGCCAAAAATTGGTCCTTTCCTGACTCCACAAGATCTCAAAGGGGCAGGAATAGACGTTCCAGAGGCAGAAACCAACCCAGAGGAGGTGCCTACAGAGGACGACAGTGGCAAGGTAACAACAGAGGCACAGACACAACCACTGCCACTACATCAACACAACCACAGTGACTTAATCCTAAATCCGCCTACCAGGGAACAAATAGCAGCTCCTCTAGGCGGAAATTTAACCTTATTTTCAAAAAACTGGCACTATATAACAAAAGACAAGTGGATTTTACAAACCATAGATCAAGGATACCGGTTCCACTTCCACACTTTACCAGTCAAAAGAGGAATGCCAAATCTACCTCCAAATCAAAAAACAGAGGCTCTACAACAGATAATGCAGTTAGCAAACATGAGAGCTGTGGAAAGAGTGCCAACAGCAGAGCAAGGAAAGGGGTTCTACTCCAGACTATTCCTAGTTCCAAGAAAGGAAAAAAGTTGGAGACCAATTCTCGACCTGTCCGCCTTAAATACATACATCATTGTCCCAAAATTCAAAATGCTGACCCTACAGCAACTTCTTCCCATGCTGGGCAAGGAGTGTTGGCTGGTAACTCTAGATCTCAAGGAGGCATACCTGCACGTCCCCATTCGACCAATCTGCAGAAGATACCTCAGATTTCTTGCAGGATCAGAGCACTATCAATTCTCAGCATTGCCCTTTGGCTTATCTACTGCGCCCAGAGTATTCACAAAATGCCTGGCATCAGTAATCGCCCATTGCAGACTACAGGGAATTCAAATTTACCCATACCTGGACGACTGCCTGCTACAAGGGGACAACAAAAGCAAGCTGACAACAGATTTACAAAGGGTCATTTACTTGCTACAAGCACTGGGATACACAGTCAATCTACAAAAGTCAAGGCTGATACCATCCCAAACAAGGACATTCTTGGGCGGAATTGGACACAGTAAAACAAATGGCATTCCTAACTGCAGAAAAACAAAAAGAACTCCCTCTTTACTTCTTAGCACTAACAAAGCTGAACAAGTTAACAGCAAGAAAAGTACTGCAGGCCTTGGGCTTCATGGCATCATGCATAATCTTGGTCCCACTTGCCAGACTACATATGAGAAAACTACAGTGGTACCTAAAGAATTTATGGTGCCAACACAGACACAGCCTAGAAACAGAAATCCCACTAATTCCATGCTTAAAACAGGAGTTCCTATGGTGGGCTCAGGCATGCCAGACAAACCCAGGCCTACCCTTTCGCAGATGTCAAGCAAGCCAGACCATCACAACAGGCGCTTCAGACCTAGGATGGGGGCCCACATGCTGGACAAATGCGTGCAAGGATTGTGGACACAGGATCAACTTCACCTGCACATCAACCTAAAAGAAATGCTGGCAGTAAAACTGGCAATCCAAAGGTTCAGACCATTTCTCAAAGAGGGCCAGTTGATGATAAGGACAGACAACACCACAGTCATGTGGTACATCAACAAGCAGGGAGGCACTCATTCATACCCCTATGCAGAATGACTTTGGAGCTGTGGACCCTGGCACTCAGCTACAACATCCAGTTACAGGCAATATTTGTACCGGGAAAAGAAAATACTCTAGCAGACATATTAAGCAGAACCACATCGGATGCCCACGAATGGAAACTGCACCCGGACATCTTCAAGACCATCTCAAAGAAATGGGGAATGCCTCAGATAGATCTATTCGCATCACCTCTCAATCACCAGCTCAAAAAATTCTGCACAAGGACATTCCACCCACTAGCATGGAAAGTGGATTCGCTCTCCTTCAGCTGGAAAGGCCTGACAGCATATGCATTCCCACCTCTTCCCTTGATACACAAAGTATTACTAAAAATCAAGGAAGAACGTCCAAGGATAATCCTGATAGCTCCAAACTGGCCAAGACAACACTGGTACCCACTGCTGAGGAGCATGTCTCGGAACAATATGTGGCCAATACCCCTGATGCCTTTGATGTTAACTCAGAACAACTACAGCATCATACATCCAAACCTAAAAACGTTGCAACTGACTGCATGGAACATCACATAGCAGCAGCTAACCCAGAGCTTTCCCAAAGAGTTAAAGACATTATTCTTGAAGCACGCAGACCTTCAACAAGAAGGAACTATGCTGGAAAATGGAAAAGGTTTGTCATTTGGAGTGCTGAAAGAGGAAAAGATGTGTCAAACATAGATATGCCTAACATTCTGGAGTATCTGGCCGAACTTCTTCATTCAGGCCTGTCCTACTCCTCCATCAAGATACATGCATCAGCTATTTCAGCAGAATACAGCTTTGATCCACCTGTTTTTTTCGCACCCTTTGCTCAGGCAGTTCCTCAGAGGAATCAAGAATGTAAAACCTCCAAGGAAACCACCTTTACCAGCTTGGGACTTAAACTTTGTGCTAGAAAAGTTGACATTATCACCCTTTGAACCAGCAGCAACAGCAGACCTACAACACCTGTCATGGAAAACTGCTTTCCTACTGGCAATTACTTCAGCTAGGAGGGTTTCAGAACTACAGGCCTTAATGGCAGTGCAACCCTTCCTAATCTTCCACCAAGATAGAGTGTCCATGAGGACTAATCCTACATTTATGCCTAAGGTGGTATCCAGAGTGTCTTTAAACCAGGCAATCCACCTACCTACCTTCTTTCCCAACCCACAAAACAGAGGGAAAGAATACTGCATACCTTGGATGTACATAGACAGCTACGCTACTACTTGGACAGAACAAAAAATAGCAGAAAGACTGACCAACTTTTGTAGCCTATGCAACAGGAAGGGAAGGAAAAGCTATTTCCAAACAGACAATCTCAAATGGATAGGAAATTGCATACGATTCTGTTACTCCTTCCATGGAAAACCAATTCCACAGAACATAAGACCTCATTCTACAAGGGCAACAGCCACTACCACAGCCTTCTTACGAGGAGTGGCAACCAAAGACATTATTGAGGCGGCTACTTGGACCTCCGTGCATACATTTGCCAAGCATTATAATTTGCCTCTATATTCCAGATCCCGAGCAGGGTTTGCCACTGCTGTACTGCAAGGGATCCTAAACACACCATAATCTAGTTTTATCCTCCTCCCCTAGTTGGCTATGGTATTCTACCCAGTTGTTATGACTGCAGATGCATCCATGAAGGACATAGTACAGTTTTGTACCTACCATAAATGTAGATGTCCGAACTGGATAGCATCTGCAGTCAGGATTACCCTCCTCCTTCCCTCTGTGGTACTCCTAGGGTGTTTTACCCTCCTAATAGCTAGCTGGTGGGGGGGAGTCTATTATGGTGTATTTGTTTGTATATATGTACATACATGCTTATTTTTGTGTTTACCTCTATCTTTTTGGAAACATTGGCATCTATCCAAATTTTAGCCTCCAAGAGGGCTACTGGCATCTGGGGCAAGAAACACTGAGGAAAATGGCGTCAGCTGATGCCTTTATACCCGAAGACCAACAGAGATGACGTCGGGTGAGTGCGACATCAGCCGAAGCCGGACCCGGACTTTGGAATCCGGCCGACTGAAGGGCTGCCTGACGACAGGACAACCCAGTTGTTATGACTGCAGATGCTATCCAGTTCGGACATCTACATTTATGGTAGGTACAAAACTGTACTTTTTCTACAAGGGGCCGGGGTGTCATGTCAGGTATCTCCATCTGTTTCTATTCAGTGCCACTGTCCTGCCTTCTGTGACAATCATGCCTGACTGTCTCAGGTCTTCTCTCCCACAATCCATCCACCTTTTTACTGGACGCCCTTGATGGTCTTTGTGTTTCACTGTTGCATTCATCACACTTGGGTTATCTGCCTGCAGGTATCCCTCAGTCAGCTCAAATACCAGTGTCTTGGGTTTTCTGCATCGGATGCTGTCACCTCTTCCATGAAGTCAGGTCATCACGGGTATAGAACATGCAGCCGACACCATTACATCAGCTTTTCTTGCCGTGTAGGAGCCCGAAGCAGAAGCAGTTCGCAAGTGCCAGTCAGCCACTTCCTGAAATTTTCATTTTTCGAGTTTCAAATCTGAAGACTTCTAAAGCTAAAGTACCCCGTTGGGGATCCTTTTTTCTTGCTCTAACCGATGTCAGAAAAAGTTAACAATTGTCTTGCCTGTGGAAAGCAAATACCTCACAGAGATTTTCATTCTTACTGCGTCATCTGTTTAGGCCCAGACAACGGCGTTCCTAGCTGTAGGTTTTGTGCCTTTTTTATCACCCAAACTATTCATCGTCGGGCTATCTTTGTCACAAAATTCTTTCGCTCTTGTTCTCCGTATTACGAAATGGCTTCGATAAGCCATCTGACTACCGATCATCTGAAAAAAAGTAAGGATAAAGACAGAGACAGACTGCATAGGTCCAAAACTGCCGACAAAGCTTCTGTTAAGCTAGCTGCCAATCCGCCAGTACTCAGTGAGGCGCTTTCGCAGCCCCTGATGCCCACTTCTACAGATTAGCAGGCCTCTGCTGATACTCATTCAGAGTCCGGTATGCAGCGAGATGCTTCTTCGACCATGGAACCTGCGGATGTCTCTACCTTGGATGGGTCTGGAGCTGCTGTGCAGGCACCGGCTTGTGAGGGTGTATTCAGACCTTCTGATGTTCGCATTAAACTGAATGCTTCATTTTTGACTAAAACTACTGAGTTTCTCAGGCCCAGAGTTCACACTATGCCTAGAAAAGTGACTACCAAAGCGCATGCTCAAGCTGCCTTACCACAGAAACAAATGCTTAGAATGGCTGAAGACCTTATAACTTTAATTAGGGGAAGCCAGCCTTCCCCCTCTAAAAGACAAAGAATTGATTTTCCTTCTGATTCTCCAGACCATGAGTCCGATGACTGTGATCCCTCTGATTGCCAGGACATTCCTTTATCTACCTATGAGGATTCATATGCAAAGGATTCCATTCCCTCTGCCTCCCTTCCAGAGGACTTTTCTTTTTGTGAAACCTTGCATACTTTGAGAGCATTTCCACTGGGAATGCCAGGACTACCCTCAGTCCAAAAAGAAACTCAGAGAATTTTTAGACTTGCCTCAGCACAGGCCTCTAGCTATACCCCCTGTCCTGGACCTTGTAGATGATTGTCTTCATGGAATCCAGTCTTACTCCTGATACTTAACCACTAGCTCCTAGAAAGCCTGACAGGTACCAGAGAGTACCTGACTCTAAACAAATTTCTCTTTAAAAATCCCACTGTGGATCCAGAGACTTTTTCCCAGGGACCTAAAGGCATTAAGGCCACTACAGCCAAAAACTCTACCCCTTCGGACAGGGATTCTAGAGCTTTAGACAGATGGGGTAAGAAGGTATATACCTCTGCAACTCTTACCATCAGGGCTTTGAACTGCCAATTTCACATGTTGAAGTACCAGCAGCATATTATGGAACTCTCATTCTGATGGAACTAATTAAACAAAAAATGTTGTTGCTTCCAGATTCTACAGAAAATAAAGATTTACAAGAATTATTGTATTCTGCAAACCAAGTTAGTAAACTTAATTTGCAGTGTGGTTTTGATGCCTTAGAAGCATCTTGCAGGGCTGCTGTCACTGGGTCTGTACTGAGAAGGCATGCTTGGCTAAAGGAGCAAATCTTGCCAGACCATGTCAAAGCAAAATTACTAGATGCTCAATTAAACCAGGAAAGTTTGTTTGGTGCAAAAGCAGAAGAAGTTCCTAAAAAGATGGAGGAAAAAGCTAAAGCTGTGCAAATTGTTAAAGATTTCGTACAGGTGCAGCCACCTAGATTCAGTAGGCATTGGCCTTCTAAAAACTGGTCCTTTCCGGTCTCTCCCAGGCATTCTCAGTCCAAACCCAGTGGCAACAGGTCACGAAGACTACAGTCTCATGGTATGCAGTGATCTAAACAATGGAGTGCTCCCTCCTCTAAAACAGGGAGTGGTAAGCCACCCCCTTATGGAAAAAGTTCACAATAACTTGTCTATCTTGCTTCCCAGCAAGGCCCAATTACTTGCACCCCTAGGAGGAAAACTCACCCTGCATGCAAAAAACTGCATGTCCATTACCCAGGACCAATCGGTCCTAAACATTGTATCCCAGGGATACAGATTCCACTTCCATTCACTTACAACCTCAAGCGGGTTGCCAGACCTTCCTCTAAACCAGTGGACAGTGGCTCAAAAGCAAGTACTTTCTCTTCTCAGTATCAGCGGCTATTCAACCTGTGCCAGTAGAGCAAAGGGGACAGGGGTTCTACTCCAGACTGTCCCTGGTGCCCAGAAAAGAGGGCTCTTGGCACCCTATCCTAGATATGGCATTTCTCAACACCTTCTTGGTGGTCCCAAAAGTGAAAATACTGACTCTGCACCAGCTTCTTCCTATGCTATCCAAGGACTCCTGACTATTTTCCCTAGACTTAAAAGAAGCTTATCTGCACATCCCCATAAGGGAATCTTGCAGGAAATATCTACGTTTCAGGGCAGGCTGTATGCACTATCAGTTCTCTGCACTTACCTTTGGCTTATATACTGCACCCAGGGTATTCACAAAGTGCCTGGCTGCAGCTATTGCATACTGTAGGCAGAGAAATATTAAAATTTACCCATACCTTGACAATTGCCTGATTCAGGCAGACAGTCAGGAATTGCTACTTCAGCACCTGTCATTTGTAAGGAGACTTCTAACTTCTCTGGGGTACACCATCAACGAAAGGAAATCACAACTGGTGCCCACCAAAAGATTGTATTCCTGGGAGCAAGCTTGAACACAACTTCCTAGATGGCATTCCTAACAGCAGAAAAACAGGTTTATTTGACAAACTACTTCAAACTAATGGCCACTAAAACACAGCTCTCTGCAAGAAAAATTCTGCAATCCCTAAGGTTCATGGCCTCATGCATTCTTCTAATTCCATATTCAAGACTGCGTATGAGGAAACTTCAGTGGTACTTAAAAAGTCTCTGGTGTCAACATTCTCAGGACCTGGAAGCACTGATTCGTATCATTCCTTGTCTAAGGGCAGAGTTACTTTGGTGGGCAGAGGCATGCGACCACAACAAGGGACTTCCTTTCACTCTACCCCCTGCTTGCCCAATCCCTAACAACAGACACATCAGACTATGCATGGGGGGGGCTCACATGGCAGGACAGTGCATTCAGGGCAAATGGAACCCAAAGCAAATGCACCTGCATGTCAATCAAAAAGAAATGTTAGCTGTACAGAATGCTCTGACAGCCTTCAAAGGCCTTATTCTTCCAGGACAACTATTGGTAAAGACAGACACCACATTTATGTGGTACATAAACAAGCAGGGGGAAACTCATTCCTACCCACTCTGCAGACTAGCCATGGCTCTGTGGAACACAGCCTTGAGCAACCAAGTGCACCTACAAGCTCAGTTCCTGCCAGACAAACTAAATTTACTGGCAGACGACTTAAGCAGAAATCTCATGGACCCACACGAGTGGAAACCAGAACCCAAAATATTCAAGCTTTTGAGGAACAGGTGGGGACACCAAAGGTGGACCTTTTTGCTTTTCCTCAGAACTGTCAATTGAGCAAATATTGCACCAGAACTCCCCACAGCCAAACATGGAAAGTGGATGCCCTGTCCTTCACCCGGGAAAGCCTCTCAGTCTACGCCTTTCCACCTCTGTCCCTCCTCTCAAAGGTTCTACTAAAAATCAAACAGGACAAGCCAAGGTCAATCCTCATTGCACCAGACTGCCACGCCAGCACTGGTACCCTCTTTTGTGAAGTCTGACAGTGCTACAACCATGGCACCTGCCTCAGACCCCTTCCCTGCTGTCCCAGCAGGCGGGCCAGATTCTGAACCCTCAGGTACAGTCCCTGAACCTTGCAGCTTGGCTAATCCCCTGAACTCATCACCGGCAACCCTCAGTAAGCAGGTTCTGGATGTCATTCTTGAGGCAAGGAGGCCTAGTACTAGGAAATCCTATTCGGAAAAGTGGAAAAAATACTGTTCCTGGAGCCAGTCTCGGAATGGATACAGCTGTGCCCAGCTTACCTCATATACTAGATTACTTAACAGAAATGCTCCACATAGGCCTATCCTTTTCTTCAATTAAGATTCATGCCTCTGCCATCTCAACTCATTATAATACTGAGCCATCCCTCTTCTCTCATCCTCTGGTAAAACAGTTCCTGAGAGGAGCCAAAAATGTAAGACCCCCCCCCCCCCCACCAGGAGAGCTCCCACTCCAGCATGGGACCTTAACTTTGTATTGGAAAAGCTCAGGCTTCGGCCCTTTGAACCTGCTGCTACAGTAGACTTACAATTCCTCTCATGGAAAACAGCTTTACTTCTACCCATCACTTCAGCAAGAAGAGTGTCTGAATTGCAGACCCTTATGGCAGTGGAACCCTTCATTATCTTCCATGCGGATAGGGTTTCCCTCAGGACTAACCCATCTTTTATGCCCAAGGTGGTGTCTAGTGTGGCATTAAACAAGTCCATTCATATGCCAACTTTTTTTTCCCTAATCCTCAGAATAAAGGGGAAAGGATCCTGCATTCCCTGGATGTGCACAGGCAGCTTAGGATGTTCTTCGTGTTTCACTGTTGCAGTCATCACATTTGGGTTATCTGCTTGCAGTAGCCCTCAGTCGGCCTGATTATCAAAGTCTTGTGTCCTGCGTTGGTTGCTGTCTCATCTTCCGTGATGTCAGGTTGTCAGGGATATAAAGAATGCAACCGACACCATTACATCAGTCTTTCTTGCCGTGCGGTGCCCGAAGCAGAAGCAGTTTGCAAGTGCCAGTCGGCCGACTCCTGAAATTTTAATTTTCGAGTTTCAGAAGCGAAGTCTTCAAGTAAAGCTAAGTATCCCATTGGGGAAACTTTTTCTTGCTCTAAACTGATGTCAGTAAAAGTCAATAATTGTATTTCTTGTGGAAAGCAAATACCTCGTAAAGATTTCCATTCGTACTGTATTCCTTGCCTAGGCCCTGACCACAACTTACCTTGCCGTCGGTTTTGTGCCTTATTTAAGCAACGAACTAGTCATCGTCGGTATATTTACGCTTCTTAATATTTTGGAACTCGGTTCAATTATCCAGATAAGCCATCCGACTACCAACATTCCGAAAAAACGTAAAGATAAAGACAGAGACAGGCCGCCTAGGTCCAAAGCTGCCGATGATGCTTCTCCTAAGCCAGCCGCCAATTCACCGGTACTCAGTGAGGCGCTTTCGCAGCCCCTGATACCAGCCACTTCAGATTCACAGGCCTCTACTGAGACTCATTCAGAGTCCGGTATGCCGCGAGATGCTTCATCTGTGGAATCTGCGGATGTCTTTACCTTGGATGGGTCTGGAGCTGCTGTGTAGGCATCGGCTTCTGAGAGAGTATTCAGGCCTACTGACTTGCATATTAAACCGACGCCTTCTTCTTCTTCAAGGCCTAAAACTCGAATCATGCCTAGAAAACCAATGCCCAGACCACATGGTCAGGCCTCTATGCCTAAAAAACAAATGATAAGAATGGCTGAAGACCTTATTACTTTAATCAGGGGAAGCCAACCTTCCCCCTCTAAGAGACCTAGGACTGAATTTGCTTATGGTACTTCTGACCAGGATTCTGACGTTTCTGTTTCCTCTGATGACCACGATTTGCCCTTATCTACCTATGATGATTCTGATGCAGAGGACTCTATTCCATCTGCTTACCCCCCCCCCGAGAATTTCTCTTTTGGTGAAACCTTGCATACTCTTAGGGAGCATTTTCGTTGGGAAAGCCAGGATTATTCTGATTCCAAAAAGAGGCTTAGGGATTTCTTACTCCTGCCCCAGCACAGGCCTTTAGCTTTTCCTCCTGCACTAGACATTGTTGATGATGCCTTTTTGGAATCTAGCTTGGCCGCTGACTCCTTACCTCCTGCTCCCAGTAAACCTGATAGATATTACAGGGTTCATGACTCTCACAAGTTCCTTTTTAAAAATCCTACTGCAGATCCTGAGACCATTCACAGGGACCCAAGGGCATTAAGGCTACTACTGCCAAAAGTCCTACCCCCTCTGATAGAGAGTCCAGGGCGCTGTATAGATGGGGTAAGAAGGTGTACATTTCTGCAACCTTGGCCATTAGAGCCTTAAACTGACAGTTTCATATGTTAAAGTATCAGCAGCATATTATTGGATTGCTTAAACAGAAAATGATGTTGATTCCTGACTGTGCTGAAAATAAGGATTTACAGGATTTAATGCATTCTGCTGAACAAGTTGTAAAACATACTTTGCAGTGTGGTTTTGATTCACGAGAGGCATCTTGCAGGGCTGCTGTCACTGGGTCTGTACTTAGAAGGCTTGCTTGGCTTAAGGAGCAATCCTTGCCAGATCATGTTAAATCTAAATTACAGGATGCTCCCTTAAATCAGGACCGCCTGTTTGGCAACAAAGCAGAAGTTCTTAAAAAGATGGAGGAAAAAGCTAAATCTATGCAAACAGTTGAAGATTTCCTACAAGTACAGCCTCCAAGATTTAGTAGGCAATGGCCCTCTAAGAATTGGTCCTTTCCTACCTCTTCCAGGCCTTCTCAGTCCAAACCCAGACCCAGCAGAACACCCAGGCTTCAGTCCCAGGGTACACACAGGACTAAGCAGTGGAGGGCTCCCACTTCCAAATCAGGGAGTAGTAAGACTCCCCCTTATGGTAAACTGTCTCAATGACTAAACTTTAAAACTTCCAAGCACTTCTCAACTGACTACTCGTTTAGGGGGAAAGATTGCTCTGCAGGCAAAAAAACTGGGAACCCAGGACAAATGGGTTTTTTAAATATAGTTTCCCAAGGATACTGTTTCACTTCCACACGTTACCAACCGATCTACCCCCAAATCAATGGGCAGAGGCTCAACAGCAAGTATTCTCTCTCTTAAGCATAAAGGCTATTCGCACTGTACCAGAAGAGGAAAATGGACAAGGTTTCTACTCACGACTTTTCCTGGTACTCAGGAAAGACAACTCATGGCGTCCTATCCTGGACCTGTCTATCTTAAACACCTTTTTGGTGATTCCAAAATTCAAGATACTAACTCTTCACCAGTTGCTTCCTATGCTAGGCAAAGTTGCGTGGTTGGCAGCACTCGATTTAAAGGAAGCCTACCTGCACATCCCAGTCAGGGAATCTTGCAGAAGATACCTACGCTTCAAAGCAGGCTACATACACCATCCGTTCTCTGCACTGCTCTTTGGCTTATCTACTGCGCTTAGGGTATTCACAAAGTGCCTAGCTCCAGTCATTGCATTTTGCAGGCAAAAAAATATTCAAATGTACCCATACCTGGACAATTGTCTAATTCAGGCAGAAAGCCAGGACATACTTTTGAATCATCTGGCATTTGTACAAAAGGTGCTAACTTACTTGGGGTACACCATAAATTAAAGTAAATCACATCTGGAACCCTGTCAACAAATTATATTTGTGGGAGCAAGCTTAAACACAACTTCCCAGATGGCTTTCCTCATGCCAGAGAAACAAATTCATTTGACAACTTACTTCAAACTAATGGCCACAAAAACCCTGCTATCTGCAAGGCAAATACAGCAAGCCTTGGGGTTCATGGCCTCCTGCATTCTACTAATTCCGTATGCAAGAGTGCATATGAGGAAACTAAAATGGTATCTAAAAAGCCTATGGTGTCAACATTCTCAGGATCTAGAAGCAGTGATTCCTGTCATACCTTGCTTATGATTAGAGTTCCTTTGGTGGGCAGAGGCCTGCCACCACAACAAGGGACTACCATTCACTCTACCCCCTGCCGCCCAAACCCTAACAACAGACGCTTCAGACTATGCATGGGGGGCTCACCTGGCAGGGAAGTGCATTTGGGGCAAATGGAACCCAAGTCAAATGCACCTGCAAATTAATCAAAAAGAAATGTTAGCTGTACAGAATGCTCTGACAGCCTTGAAGGACCACATTCTTCCAGGGCAATTAATGGTAAAGACGGACAACACCACTTTTATGTGGTACATAAACAAGCAGGGGGTACCCATTCTTACCCCCTCTGCAGACTAGCCATGGCTCTGTGGAACACAGCCTTGAGCTACCAAGTGCATCTACAGGCTCGATTCCTGTCAGGAAAACTAAATACACTGGCAGACGAACTAAGCAGAAATCTCACGGACCCACACGAGTGGAAACTGGAACCAAAGACTTTCAACACGGTATGACAGGAATCACTGGGGGAGCCCAGATATAGACCTGATGTTCAGCTGCAGTCATAACAGATGGGTTCTCCTGCCGTCAGGCGGGTCCTCAGTCGGCCGAATTCCAAAGTCTAGGTCTGGCGTCGGTTGTCGTCGCTTCTTCCCTGACGTCAGTGCGACAGGTGTATAAAAGAACCAGCCGACGCCATTTTCTTCAGTCTTTCTTGCCGCACGGTGCCCGAAGCAGAAGCAGTTCGCAAGTGCCGGTCGGCCAGCTCCTGAAATTACAAAAATTTTGCAACCAAAGTCGTCTTGAAAACTAAGTACCCCGTTGGGGAAACTTTTCTTGCCTCAGACCGATGTCAGACAAAGTTAATAATTGTATTTCATGTGGGAAGCAAATACCGCATAAGGATTTTCATTCCCTCTGCATTCCTTGCTTAGGCCCAGACCACGACGTCTCGGCCTGTCATTTTTGTGCTACATTCAACAGACGCACCATTAAGCGTCAGGCGGAGTTCGCCCAACATTATTTTGGCAAAAAATTTAATTACATTATGTTGTCTGATACTCCGACTCCAGTTTTGAGTAAAAGATGCAAAGATAAGGACCGACATACGAGGTCCGCGGCTTCTACCGACACCACGCCAAAGCCGATTACAGGAGGTCCGGTTCTCAGTGAGGCGCCTACGCAGCCCCTGACTACCGTCGACACTTCATGGGCGGTGTCTATTGTACCCGAGGTCGCAGGCTCCTCGGCTCACACCCCGACTACCGATACCGAAGCCACTCTAGGCGGTGAAACTCAGTGTTTAGACAGGTCTGCCACCTCTCAAGGTGTCTTCAGGCCTTCCTCTTCTTTGTCCATCAAGGCTTTCACTAAGTCTAAAGCAGCCATGCATTCTAAGAGACAAGCTACACAGGGCCCTTCTCCAGGCCCCATGCCTAAAAAACAGATGCTTAAAATGGCTGAGGATTTGATTTCTCTTATCAGGGGTTCTCAACCCCCCCTGGACAAAAGGGCCAGAGTGGAAGAAGAATCTCCCTCCTCAGACCAGGCCTCCATTATTTCAGAGCACTCTGATGAACAGGAACATTCATACTCCCTTTTTGAAGATTCTGATGCAGAAGAGTCCATTCCCTCTGTCACCCCCCCTGAGGATTACTCTTTTGGGGAAACCTTGCATACCTTGAGGGAACACTTCCACTGGGAAGGCCAAGAGTACTCGGACTCCAAGAAAAGGCTCAGGGATTTTCTCTTGCTCCCTCAGCACAGGCCTCTGGCTGTACCTCCTGTCTTAGACATACTAGATGATGTGTATTCGGAGGCCTGCCTTAACCCAGACTCTTTACCTCCAGCCCCAGTCAAGCCTGACAGGTACTACCGGGTTCCTGACTCACACCAATTCTTATACAAAAGCCATGCGGCTGACCCCGAAACTATCTCACAGGGCCCCAAGGGAATTAAGGCCTCCACTGCTAAAAATCCATTACCTTCAGAGAGAGATTCCAGAACTTTAGAAAGGTGGGGAAAAAAGGTATACACCTCGGCCACCTTAACCATGAGGGCATTAAACTGCCAGTTCCATATGTTAAAGTACCAACAGTTTCTGTTATCACAGTTGAGAAGCAAAATGTCACAACCTGAACAACCAGACTTGAAGGAGTTGCAGGATTTGATGCATAGTGCACAACAAGTAGGTAAACATACCTTACAATGTGGTTTTGATGTTCTAGCGGCCTCATGTAGAGCTGCTGTTACAGGATCAGTCATACGTAGACATGCCTGGCTCAAGGAGCAAACCTTACCAGATCATGTCAAATCTAAATTACTAGATGCCCCTCTACAAAAAGATGTATTATTTGGTGTTAAAGTTGAGGAGGTATTAAAGAAAATGGAGGAAAAGGCTAAATCAATGCAAATGGTGAAAGATTTCCTACAGGTACAAACTTCACGTTTCAGTAGAAATTGGCCTTCCAAAAATTGGTCCTTTCCAGCCACGGACAGACCCCAAAGAGGTAGATACAGGCGCCCGAGGGGCAGAGGGCAATCTCAAGGATCGTTTAGAGGCAGACAATGGCAAGCTCCTACACACAGAGGTGGTGAGGATAGTTCACAGCCATTCAGAAAGCAAACCCAATGACTTTCCCCTTTGCATGCCAAGCAAGGCTCAAATGGCAGCACCCTTAGGCGGAAAACTGGCATTATTTTCGAAAAATTGGCATATTGTCACAAAAGACAAATGGATCCTGGACATTATAAACAGAGGCTACAGATTCCATTTTCACACCCTTCCACAAATGAGAGGCATGCCAAACCTGCCACACAATCAAAAGGCAGAGGCACAAAGACAAATTTCAGATCTCATGGACATGAAAGCTATTCAAGAGGTACCTACACAAGAACAAGGTCAAGGTTTTTATTCCAGACTATTCCTGGTAACAAGGAAGGGAAAAGATTGGAGACCTATTTTGGACCTATCCATCCTAAACACATTTTTACTTGTGCCAAAATTCAAGATGCACACATTACAGCAGCTTCTTCCCATGCTGGGCAAGGAGTCTTGGCTGGTAACATTGGACCTCAAGGAGGCATACCTGCATGTCCCAATCAGACAAGATTGCAGAAGATACCTCAGATTTCTTGCAGGTTCAACCCATTATCAATTCTCTGCATTGCCCTTTGGCTTATCTACTGCGCCCAGAGTATTCATGAAATGCCTGGCATCAGTAATTGCCTACTGCAGACTTCAAGGGATACAAATATATCCATATTTGGACGACTGCCTGATCCAAGTGGACAGCAAGCACATACTTCTGAAACATCTGGCTTTTGTAATAATGTTGTTGAATTCTCTGGGATACACAGTCAACAAAAAGAAATCAAGGCTAATACCCTCTCAAAAAATAATTTTCCTGGGTGCCAACTTGGCACAAACACCCAGATGGCCTACCTCACGCCAGAGAAACAGGGGCAACTAACTCAGTACTTCAGAAAACTAGCAAATTTCACCAGGTTGACTGCAAGGAAAATCCTGTAGGCTCTGGGATTCATGGCATCTTGCATCCTACTAATCCCATGTGCAAAGCTGCATATGAGGAAACTTCAATGGTACCTGAAAAACCTATGGTCTCAACACAGCCACGGTTTGGAAACAATAATACCACTGATTCCATGTCTTCAAAAGGAATTTCTGTGGTGGGCTCAAACATGCCAAAGAAACACAGGTCTCCCATTCTGCAAGCCTCAAGCAAATCAAGTCATCAGAACAGACGCCTCGGACTACGCCTGGGGGGTGCACATGACAGATCGGTGCATTCAGGGCAAATGGTCCCAAAAAGAAAAGCACCTTCACATCAATCAAAAGGAAATGCTAGCAGTAAAAAATGCTATTATAGCTTTCAAGGACCTTCTGCATCCAGGTCAACTATTGATAAGGACAGACAACGCCACAGTAATGTGATACATAAACAAACAGGGAGGAACCCATTCATACCCCCTATGCAGGCTGGCCATGTCACTTTGGAACATGGTGCTGGAATTACAAATCGAACTTCAAGCTCAGTACTTGCCAGGCAAGGAAAACACACTGGCAGACAACCTAAGCAGAAATATGACAGACCCACATGAATGGAAGTTGCACCCTCAAGTTTTTACTGAAATAATTCAAGCATGGGGAAGGCCAGACATAGATCTCTTTGCCTCTCACAAAAATCACCAATTGACAAAATTCTTCTCAAGGACTTTTCATCCACAGGCCTGGAGAGTGGACGCTCTCTCTTTCAGTTGGACAACAATGACAGTTTATACCTTTCCACCTCTTCCTCTGTTGCCCAAAGTTCTTTTAAAAACCAGAGCAGACAGACCAAAGATGATTCTCATTGCTCCAGACTGGCCAAGACAGCACTGGTACCCACTCCTGAGGAGCCTGACGCATTCCCCACCATGGACCCTACCTCTAATGCCTCTTCTTCTGACTCAGCACAGCTTCAAAACTCTTCACAGTCAGCTGAAAACACTCAATCTGGCCGCATGGAAGATTCTTTAACTTCACAACAGACCCTACTCTCCAAGGAGGTGCAGGATGTCATTTTGGAGGCCAGAAGGCCTTCTACTAGGAAAGCTTACTCCACAAAATGGAAACGGTTTTGTGCCTGGAATGAGAAAAAGGGCCAGAATCCTGGAATACTGAATTTACCTCAAATATTACAGTATCTAGCTGAGCTGCTAAGCAGTGGACTTTCATTCTCCTCCATCAAAATCCATGCCTCAGCCATTTCTGCAGAATACAACACTGATCCTCCTTTATTCTATCACCCCCTCTTAAGACAGTTCCTCAGAGGGGCTAAGAATATAAAACCCCCAAGGAAACAACCAATACCTGCTTGGGACCTCAATTTCATTCTAGAAAAGCTGACCTTGCCTCCTTTTGAGCCAGCTGCCTCAACAGAACTGCAATATTTGTCCTGGAAAACAGCCTTCCTTCTAGCTATCACCTCAGCTCACAGGGTATCGGAACTACAAGCCCTCATGGCTGTACAGCCTTTCATCATTTTCCATCAGGACAGAGTTTCCTTATGAACCAATCCATCCTTTATGCCAAAGGTGGTATCCAGGGTGGCTTTGAATCAGGCTATCCATTTACCTACCTTTTACCCTAATCCTCAAAACAAAGGGGAGAGACTACTACATTCCTTGGACATCCACAGACAGCTGCGTTATTATTTGGACAGAACAAAGCCTTTCAGAAAATCAGAACAACTCTTTGTGTCCTATGCTATAGGAGCTCAAGGGAAGCCAATTTCCAAACAGACTGTCTCAAAATGGATAGCCCACTGCATACGCTTTTGTTACTCTTTTCATGGTAAAACTGTGCCTGCAAGCATCAGATCTCACTCCACAAGGGCCACAACTACCTCTGCAGCTTTCCTCAGAGGAGTTCCTACCAAAGATATTTTGGAAGCAGCTTGGAGTTCTGTGCATACCTTCTCCAAGCACTACCACCTACCATTATACTCCAAAACTGGAGCAGGCTTTGCCACTGCAGTCTTGCAGGGCATCCTGGCTCCTCCTAGTTCCACCTAGTGCCTTCCACCCCTTTTTTAGCTTTGGGATTCTACCCATCTGTTATGACTGCAGCTGTATGCACGATGAACATAGTACAGTTTTGTACCCACCATAAATGTAGATGTTCGAGTGCTAATACAGCTGCAGTCCAGGTTTCCCTCCCTCCTTCCCCTCTTGGGACAGGCCTATTGGCTAACACCTCCTCATACAACCTGATTGGGGTATTCATTTATGGTGTATTTGCTTGCAACTACTGTTTTTTGATTATATTGCACTGCATTATTACATAAATTTATGTATTGCCTTCCTTCTGGGGGCACCTGACATCTGGGGCAAGAAAAACTGAAGAAAATGGCGTCGGTTGGTTCTTTTATACCCCTGTCACACTGACGTTAGGGAAGAAGCGACGACAACTGACGCTGGACCTAGACTTTGGAATTCGGCCGACCGAGGACCCGCCTGACAGCAGGAGAACCCATCTGTTATGACTGCAGCTGTATTAGCACTCGAACATCTACATTTATGGTAGGTACAAAATTGTACTTTTGCCTCCCCCCAGAACTACCAATTGGACAAATTCTGCACAAGGACTCCCCACAAACAGGCTTGGAAAGTGGATTCTCTGTCCTTCAGCTGGAAAAATCAGTTTATGCCTTTCCTCCTCTGCCTCTCCTCTCCAGAGTACTACTAAAGATGAAACAGGACAAACCAAGGACGATATTGATTGCACCAGACTGGCCATGCCAACACTGGTACCCCCTCTTGCGCAGTGTGTCTCTGCTGGCTCCATGGCATCTGCCTCAGACCCCCCTACCCTGTTGTCACAGCAGGAGAACCAGATTCTGCACCCTCAGCTTCAAACCCTGAACCTGGCAGCCTGGCTAATTATCTAATCTCTCCGTTACCATCCTTCAGTAAACAAGTGTTGGATGTCATTTTGGAGGCAAGGAGGCCTAGTACGAGAAAATCCTATGCTGAAAAATAGAAAAGATTCTGTGCCTGGAACCAAACTCAAGGGATCGGCACAGCAGCGCCCAATTTACCTCAGATTCTTCAATACTTAACTGAGATGCTTCACAAGGGCCTTTCTTTTTCCTCCATCAAAATTCACGCCTCAGACATTTCAGCTCATTATAACACAGAACCACCCCTCTTCTCTCATCCACTACTCAAGCAGTTCCTCAGAGGGGCCAAAAACTACCCAGGAGAGCCCCTACTCCAGCCTGGGACCTTAACTTTGTATTGGAAAAACTCACTCTCCCTCCTTTTGAGCCAGCAGCAAGTACAGATTTAAAATTCCTTTCTTGGAAAACAGCCTTCCTTTTAGCAATCACTTCAGCAAGAAGGGTATCTGAATTACAGGCCCTGATGGCAGTGGAGCCCTTTCGTCATCTTTCATGTGGACAGGGTGTCCCTCAGGATCAATCCCTCCTTCATGCCCAAGGTGATATCCAGTGTGGCTCTTAATCAGTCCATTCATTTGCCAACTTTCTTTTCTAATCCACAGAACAAAGGGGGACAGATAATGCATTCCTTAGATGTGCACAGACAGCTTAGATTTTACTTGGACAGGACTAAACCTCAAAGGAATCTGAACAACTGCTGGTGGCATTTGCTGCAGGGGTAGAGGGGAAGGCCAATTCAAAACAAACCATTTCTAAATCTATAGGCCATTGCATTCATTTCTGCTACAAGCACCATGGAAAACCTATCTTACAGGTGATTAGACCCCATTCAACCACGGCTGCATCTACCTCTACAGCATACCTACCAGGGACAGCCTAGAAGCTGCTTCCTGGAGTTCTGTACATACTTTCACCAAGCATTACCATTTGCCAATTTTCTCTAAATCCAGAGCTGGCTTTGCCACTGCAGTCTTGCAGGGCCTTATAGCTTGGCCTAATGCTATCTCAATTCCTCTTCCCATCCTTAGCTTTGGAAATCTACCCAAATGTGATGACTGCAACAGTGAAACACGAAGAACATAGTACAGTTGTGTACACTTACCATAAATGTAGATGTTCGAGTATATTCACTGTTGCAATCCTGGTTACCCTCCCTCCAGCCCCCTGACTTCTCTTTGCCTCTACCTATCCTTTTTGGTTTGGCATATCTTATACCATGTGTATTTGCTTTTTGCTGGGGGTGTTCCATGCCATATAATTGCTTCCTATTTTGGGGGCACCTGACATCTGGGGCAAGAAAAACTGATGTAATGGCGTTGGCTGCATGTTTTGTACCCCTGACATCATGGAAGAGCGACAGCATCCGACCCAGAAATCCCAAGACTCTGGTATTCAGGCCAGCTGAGGGCTACCTGCAGGCAAATGACCCAAATGTGTGACTGCAACAGTGAATACACTTGAACATCTACATTTATGGTAAGTGTACACAACTGTACTTTTTGCACCAGGGAACCTCACAGCAAGGCCTGAAAAGTAGATGCTCTGTTCTTCCAATGGGTAAACCTCTCGATCTATGCATTTCCCTCTCTACCACTCATTTCAAGGGTACTGCTCAAAATAAGGGAGGAAAAACAAAGGGCAATCTTGATTGCCCCAGACTGGCCACCACTGCTGTGAAGCGTGTCACCCCTGTCACCATGGCACCTACCTCAGATCCCAACACTCTTGACCCAGAAGAATGGAGAATTCATGCATCCACAATTGCAGACCCTGAACCTGGCAGCCTGGCTTATTCCCTGACCTCTCCTCCAGCTGCCAGCCTAAGCAAACAAGTCCTGGGTGTTATACGTGAGGCCAGACACCCCAGCACTAGAAAATCCTAGTGGAAAAAGTTTTGCACCTGGATCCAGGCTAAGGGAGCCGAAACAGCACAGCCCTTCCTACCTCTCATCCTGGATTACCTAGCAGACCTACTACACAGGGGTCTGTCCTTCTGTTCTATTAAAATTCATGCCTCTGCCATCTCTGCTCATTACAGCACAGAGCTTCCTCTCTTCTCACACCCTCTCACCAAACAATTCCTAAGAGGGGCTAACAACTTAAGAACACCCAGAAGAACTCCTACCCCAGCTTGGGACCTTAACTTTGTGTTGGAAAAGCTCACCCTACACCCCCCTTGAGCCTGCAGCTTCAGCAGAGTTAAAATTCCTCTCTTGGAAAACAGCCTTGCTTCTGGCCATCACTTCAGCTAGAAGAGTTTCAGAGCTACAAGCACTCATGGCTGTAGAGCCCTTCCATCATTTTCCATGCTGACAGGGTCTTCCTCAGGACTAACCCATCCTTCATGCCTAAAGTGGTGTCCAGTGTGGCTCTCAACCAATCCTTTCATTTGCCCACCTTTTACCATAACCCGCAAAACAAGGGGAAAAGAATTCTTCGCTCTCTAGATGTGCACACACAGCAAAGATTCTATCTGGTTAGGACTAAATCTTTAAGAAAAACTGACTAATTACTAGTCAGCTTCGCAGCAGGGGCAGAGGGCAAGGCCATATCCAAACAAACAATCTCCAAATGGATAGCACACTGCATCCATTTCTGGTACAAACAACATGGGAAACCACCCCCAAAGGGGGTAAGGATGCATTCCACCAGGGCAACCTGCACCTGTGCAGCTTTTCTCAAGAGGGGTCCCCACTAGAGACATCCTGGAGGCTGCAGTATAGACTTCTGTTCATACCTTCACCAAGCATTACCACTTGCCTATCTTCTCCAAATCCAGGGCAGGCTTTGCCATCGCAGTCTTGCAGGGCATCCTGGCCAGCCCCCAGTCTTCTTGACTGCCTCCACCCTTTTCTTCAGCTTTGGGAATCAACCCAAGTGTAATGACTGCAACAGTGAAACACAACGAACATAGTACAGTTGTGTACACTTACCTTAAATGTAGATGTTCGAGTGTATTCACTGCTACAGTCCTGGTTTCCCATTCTCCATCACCCTTGTTTCTCACTCTCTCTCTCTTCCTTTCTCCTTACAGGGAATTTTTCGTATTTACTTTCTACTGGTGGTGTTCTTCCACCATAACCTAGCTCCTTTTTGGGGGCTCCTGACAGTTGGAGCAAGAAAAACTGATGTAATGGCGTTGGCTGCCTGATTTTGTACCACTGATGACCTGACGTCAGTCCTGGAGCGACAGCAACCAACACAGAAATACTAAGCTTCTGGTATTCGGGCTACCCCTGGCAGGATAACCCAAGTGTGGTGACAACAGTGAATATAGTCGAACATCTACATTTATGGTAAGTCTACACAACTGTACTTTTTTTTCATCCTCCTTTTAGTGCAGGAACCACCCCACTATGTAGAGGACATTTTACAGAAAGCAGTAAAATAGTCAATCTTTAAAAGAGGAGCCTTTTAGGAAAGACAAGTGCCAAGATGAGGTAGAGACAGTAGCAAAAAGGAAGACAGAGTGATGGAAGGTAAGGCCATTGACATCTTCAAGAAAGTTCACCAATAAGTGGCCAGTTGACACCACCAAAAGACTTTCATCTTCACTTTTAGTTCAGACTGTACCCTTCTTGTAAAGCTTTTGAGTATAAGCTTTATGCTTTAATAAAAACACATCGTTACAAACATCATGTATTTTGAGTGCATAAAAAAAGCTTTGTTAGCTTTGAACAAAGGGTGGCTACCCAAGTTTGCCAGCAGAGCTGATGTTCCTATCATTCAAGGAAAATGGGTAAGAAGCTTGCAGGCAGAGATCAAGAGGCTTTTGCAAGTCTGTCAGTCTTGGAAAGACCTGCGGAGTTGGAGACATACAGATTTTTCAACACCTGGCTCTGGTATCTCCTCCTTTAGTGTCCCCGGTTAATGATAGCCCTTCAGGAGCTGTGACAGCATGCTATAGGCATGCTAGTCATACCAAACATCTGTAGAATTAACTGATATGTCACAGCCAAATACCAGTTTCCAAGCAACTGCAGATGATCAGCTTGCTTTTCACCCCTCTAGAAGCTTTCTTCGTCTCTAGATATTACAAAGATAAAAATCTTTTGGCTGTGACCCAGAACATCTTTCTCCTTTTTCATACAAAACTGAAACAGTGACTGAATCACCCTGATTGTATCAGGTAGGCCTGGTGACAATAGTGGTTTTCTTTTGAAGCTCCTGCTACGTTATTTGTTTATACACCTTTTGCTGAAGAGTACATGGTAGCATGGTAGAGGATTCGTGTTTCCTTCCTGTATCTGGTGAACCCTCTACATCTGAGATGGCTCCCTGACTAAGGGAATGACAAAACTATCTCCTGAACTTTTTCTGAATCAGCCATTAGCTAGGAAGAAGAGATTTACTTGTGTCTGTGGTTATGACACTGGCAATAACCCCTTATCTGTAAGCCTTCCCTGAAGATGTGCTTTGTGAGGAGAACCCTTAGTTTAATGTAGAAGCACTTTAAATGGAGGGTGTCAAGGAACCCAATTTGGCATCCATTCTTCCAGTAATTTTAGGCATTTGCGAATGCTTTTTAAGGTGCCATATTAGAGTGTGACCCTATATCCCATGATGCTAGGCGATAACTCTCCAGATCTCATTTGCCGCTTTCGTTTGCGAGGTGCGTATTTTTAACGGCTCCTGGTAAGTCTTTATATTTATAGTGTTCAGTCACCCTTTTGAGTTAAATTTTCACCCAGTTGTCCTTTTTCAATAGTTAGTAACTACCTTTAACTCTATTACTGTTTTATACCTTCCCCTTTTATCCCTTATATCCCTCCCCCTCCACTCTTAGGTTAGGCCTTAAGCCTGCCCCTTTCCTAATTTTTCTAATGATCCTGTGGAGTGTTTGGGTGTGTCAGTATCCCTTAACATTTTTATTGTTATTTTATAATTTTTTGTGTGTGTGTGTGTTTTTTTTCTCTTACCTTTGTGAACCCTCGACACTGTTATGTCGAAGGAACCAAAGGAAGCTAAGGTCTCAGGCTTTAAGAAGTGTGACTCATGCTGTCAGAAAATGTCTCTGACAGACGGTCACACTTCTTGTGTTTACTGCCTGGGACCCCTGCGCCTGCAAGACTCTTGTTCTGTATGTCATGCATTCAGTCCAAGAGTCCTGCAGGAGCGCAGGAACAAACTTATACCGAGGGGCTTGTTAAAGCCCGAGGGCTCCCCGACTAAGTCTGCGTCGGGGAGGCCCTCGAAACCAGCAAAACCGTCGGCTCCAAGTGCTAAGCCTTCGGCAGCTGGCTCCTTGTCTGTGCCTAGATCGGCTCCGGCTGGAGCCGATCCCTTTGAGTCATAGGTTCCGGTCTCAGCACCACTCGGTGCCGATACCTCTGAACCCATGCTTTCACTGTCGGCTCCGGCTGGAGCCGACGTGTCCTCGGCTCCATTGGCTCCATCCAAGAAGAGGTCAAGATCCCCTTCATTGGAGTCCATCCATTCGGCTCCGAGATCTCCCCTGCTCTCGGAGCGGAGCCATCGGAGCCGATCTTCTCGGTCATCCAGACTTTCAGATCACGACCTTGAGAGAGTGGTAAGTAGGCTGTTAAAGTCTCAGGCATTGGCCCAGATGATCTCTAGCCCATCTCATCAGACGGTAGCTATTACGACTCACCTAATTTTCCTCCTTCGACTCTCCCTCAGAGTTCGGAGCCAGAGCTCCTTGGAGCCGTGACTGTTGTGGCATCAGAGCCGATACCTCCCCCTTCAGCTCCTGCTCCGATCTCCTCCTTGATACCTTCATTGGACGGATCCGGGTGCCTGATCTCTCTCATCGGCTCCGAGGGGGTGAGTGGCATCGGACCATTGTCCGACCCCGTTCTCCCTCTCGGAGCGTCGGCACTGGTGAGCTCGGCCCCGACATCGACCTCGGAGCCTTCCCTGTCGGTGCGGCCTGGGGTTCCTACCTCTTCGGAGCGGGGGCCCTCTGGCCTTTCTGATAGGGGAGCCTTCGAGGTGATGAGGAGTGTACTAGCCCCAGGGCATAGTCAACGGTTAGCTCCATCAGCTCCTCCCACTACAGTGCCTGCTGATGTCTCTTCCCACTCTCTTGCTCCCGGACCCAGAGATCCAACGCCTCAGGTTTCCCCACTGGGAGTTTCTTCCTCTTCTGAGGCTTCTATTGACCTGTCAGCGGAGCCTCCGCTTAAGAGGGCATGTAAGAGGAAGCAAGTGGACTCCCCTGAGTCCATTACATCTGACACCGACTTGGATGAGTCGGAGGGATCCCCAAAGTCCCCCTCTGAGGATGTCTCTTTCTCTGACATCCTAAAAATCTTAAAGCAGAGGGGGGAACTGGTCTTCCCTTAATCCCTCTGAGGATGAGTCGGTGTACCTGGAGGCGTTGGTTCTCAACCCTCCACCTCCTGGGTGTCTCTGCCTTTCGACCCCCTTATGGAAGTAGTGGCTCGGAAGGTGTAGTCGGCCCCGGATTCGGTGGAACCCACCCCTCGGAGGCCATCTAAATTCATCACAGCACCAGTTGACAAGCAATTCCTAACAAAAGGTGTACCGGCGGATGCCATGGTGGTGGCTGCAGCCACCAAGAAGGAACTAGCTGATCCTTCAGTACTTATCCATCCTCCTAATAAGGATTCTAGGACCATGGATAGGTACGGCAAGTGGATGTTTTCTTCAGCGACCTTTGCCATGCGGTCGCTGAATTACTTGTGTCACTTCACCCGCCTTCAGAGAGATATTCTCAAAGAGTTGGGAGAAGTCTTACAGGATCCATCAGCTGCTCGGTCCCAGGATAAAATAAATTCACAGTTTGGAACCCTGAACTCGATTGTTAACTCCTCCATGCGTCTAATTTCATATGCAGCCGATGGAGTGAGTAGGGCCACGGGCACAGGAGTGGCCTTAAGGTGTCACGCCTGGATGCGGCTGTGTAATTTCGTGGACCCTTTCAAGGCGTCCTTCACAAATTCCCCTTTTGATGGTTCGGCTTTGTTCGGACCTCAAGTGAAAGACACCTTGACCAGATGCGAACAAGATAGCAAGACTCTTTCTGCCGTAGGAGTCCGATGTCCTTCATGGATGCATCTGCAGTCATAACAAGTGGGTTGTTCTGTCGTCAGGCAGCCCTGCAGTCGGCCGGATTCCAAAGTCCGGGTCCAGCTTCGGCTGATGTCGCACTCCACCCGACGTCATCTCTGTTGGTCTTCGGGTATAAAAGCATCAGCCGACGCCATTTTCCTCAGTCTTTCTTGCCGTGGCGCCAAGCAGAAGCTGTTCGCAAGTGCCGGTCGGTCGGATCCAGAGATTACTTCTACCGAATACTACTTCGAAGACTTCTAAAGCTAAGTACCCCGTTGGGGACTCTTTCTTGCCTCAGCCGATGTCAGAAAAAGTTAACAATTGTTTAACCTGTGGGAAACAAATACCTCATAAAGATTTCCACTCTTACTGTCTGCCTTGTTTAGGCCCAGCCCACGACGTAGCAGCCTGTTCGGCCTGTGCCTCTTTCAACCGACACGCTTAGGCGTCGGTCGGAGTTTGCAGAACAGTTTTTCGGTTCTGATTTTGCGTACATTATGCCGTCGGATCCTCCGACTATCCAAAAAACGCAAAGATAAAGACCGACACTCGCGGTCCGCGGTTTCGGCCGAAACCACGGTAAAGCAAACCACGAGTGTCTCGGTTTCGGCTGAAACCGAGAAAACTGATCAAAGTACAGCTGAACCTATTCTTACAACTGAGGCCCCTGCTACAACTCTTGAATCGACCTCAGAAATTTTACCCACTACGGTGGTTGACTTATCAGACACTATCCCCTTGGATGTCTCTACCCCAGCACGTGGTGCTGCTAGGCCTCCAGCTGCCATGTCCATTAAGGCCTTCGCCAGGGCTAAAGCAGCCAAGACTACTAAGACAGTGCCTGTAAAACCCCCCACATCCAGGCCCTCTTCTAGTTCTCAAATGCTTTCTTTGGCAGAAGATTTAATTTCTTTAATTAGAGGATCTCAATCTCACCCAGACAGGGCCTCTCAGCCCCAGAGAAGAGACCTAGGGCAGAGCCCCTGAGCCAGTGTCTTCTGATGATTCTGCTGATGAATCAGACATAACTGACCAGCCTGAGGCTCCCTTCTCCAATTTTGAAGATTCTGATGCTGAAGAATCCATTCCAGCTGCTTCCCCACCAGAAGAATTCTCCTTTGGGAAACCTTGCATGCCATGCGAGAACAGTTCCAATGGCAGCAACAGGATTTTTCAGACTCCAGAAAGACTTAGGACCTTTCTGCACCTCCCACAGCACAGGCCCTTAGCTATACCTCCTGTTCTCTCTGTGGTGGATGATGCTTTCAATGATGTTTGCTCCGCTCCAGATTCTTTACCCCCAGCCCCTGCCAAACCAGACAGATTTTACAGGGTGCCAGATACTCATCACCACCTTTACAAGGCCCCGCTTGCAGACCCAGAAACTATTTCCCAGGGTCCCAAGGCAGTAGCCGCGACCACAGCTAAAAACCCTATTCCTTCTGAAAGGGAAGCAAGGTCATTAGACAGATGGGGTAAAAAGGTCTACACTTCAGCTACTCTCTCAGCTAGAGCTTTAAACTGTCAGTTTCACATGATACAATACCAAGAGTTTATGCTTGATCAGTTAACTAAAAAACTAACCACTGATGAATCTCTTGATAAGAAATATGTCTTAGAGATGATAAATAACATACAACAGGTTAGCAACCATTCATTAAAATGTGGCTATGATGCACTGGAGGCTTCATTTAGATCAGCCATGACAGGCACAGTGATAAGAAGGCATGCATGGCTAAAGGAACAAGCTTTACCGGATCATGTTAAAGCTAAGTTGCTAGATGCTCCTATGGACAAGACAAGTTTGTTTGGTACACCTGCCCAGCAGGTTATGAAGAAAATGGAAGAAAAGGCAAAATCTGTTCAAACTGTTAAAGATTTCTTGCAGGTTCAACCCCCAAGGTTTAGCAGGAACTGGCCTGCCAAAAATTGGTCCTTTCCTGACTCCACAAAATTTCAAAGGGGCAGGAATAGACGTCCCAGAGGCAGAAACCAATCCAGAGGAGGTGCCTACAGAGGACGACAGTGGCAAGGTAACAACAGAGGCACAGACACAGCCACTGCCACTACATCAGCACAACCACAGTGACTTAATCCTAAATCCGCCTACCAGGGAACAAATAGCAGCTCCTCTAGGCGGAAAGTTAACCTTATTTTCAAAGAACTGGCACTACATAACAAAAGACAAGTGGATTTTACAAACCATAGATCAAGGTTACGGTTTCACTTCCACACTTTACCAGTCAAAGAGGAATGCCAAATCTACCTCCAAATCAAAAACAGAGGCTCTACGCCAGATAATGGAGTTAGCAAACATGAGAGCTGTGGAAAGAGTGCCAACAGCAGAACAAGGAAAGGGTTCTACTCCAGACTATTCCTAGTTCCAAGAAAGGAAAAAGTTGGAGACCAATTCTCGACCTGTCCACCTTAAATACATACATCATTGTCCCAAAATTCAAAATGCTGACCCTACAGCAACTTCTTCCCATGCTGGGCAAGGAGTCTTGGCTGGTAACTCTAGATCTCAAGGAGGCATACCTGCACGTCCCCATCGACCAATCTGCAGAAGATACCTCAGATTTCTTGCAGGATCAGAGCACTATCAATTCTCAGCATTGCCTTTTGGCTTATCTACTGCGCCCAGAGTATTCACAAAATGCCTGGCATCAGTAATCGCCCATTGCAGACTACAGGGAATTCAAATTTACCCATACCTGGACGACGGCCTGCTACAAGGGGACAACAAAAGCAAGCTGACAACAGATTTACAAAGGGTCATTTACTTGCTACAAGGACTGGGATACACAGTCAATTTACAAAAGTCAAGGCTGATACCATCCCAAACAAGGACATTCTTGGGCGCGGAATTGGACACAGTACAACAAATGGCATTCCTGTCTACAGAAAAACAAAAAGAACTTCCTCTTTACTTCTTGGCACTAACAAAACTGAACAAGTTAACAGCAAGAAAAGTTCTGCAGGCCTTGGGCTTCATGGCATCATGCATAATCTTGGTCCCATTTGCCAGACTACATATGAGGAAACTACAGTGGTACCTAAAGAATTTATGGTCCCAACACAGACACAGTCTAGAAACAGAAATCCCACTAATTCCATGCTTAAAACAGGAGTTCCTATGGTGGGCTCAGGCATGCCAGTCAAACCCAGGCCTACCCTTTCGCAGATGTCAACCAAGCCAGACCATCACAACAGACGCTTCAGACCTTGGATGGGGGCACACATGCTGGACAAATGCGTGCAAGGATTGTGGACACAGGATCAACTTCACCTGCACATCAATCTAAAAGAAATGCTGGCAGTAAAACTGGCAATCCAAAAGTTCAAACCTTTTCTCAAAGAGGGCCAGTTGATGATAAGGACAGACAACACCACAGTCATGTGGTACATCAACAAACAGGGAGGCACTCATTCATACCCCCTATGCAGAATGGCCTTGGAGCTGTGGACCCTGGCACTCAGCTACAACATTCAGTTACAAGCAATATTTGTACCGGGGAAAGACAATACTCTAGCAGATATATTAAGCAGAACCACTTCGGATGCCCACGAATGGAAGCTGCACCCGGACATCTTCAAGACCATCTCAAAGAAATGGGGATTGCCACAGATAGACCTATTCGCATCACCTCTCAATCACCAGCTCAAAAAATTCTGCACAAGGACATTCCACCCACTAGCATGGAAAGTGGACTCACTCTCCTTCAACTGGAAAGGCCTAACAGCATATGCATTCCCACCTCTTCCTTTGATACACAAGGTACTACTAAAAATCCAGGAAGAACGTCCAAGGATAATCCTGATAGCTCCAAACTGGCCAAGACAACACTGGTACCCACTACTGAAGACCATGTCTCGGAACAAAATGTGGCCGATACCTCTGATGCCTTTGATGTTAACTCAGAACAACTACAGCATCATACATCCAAACCTAAAAACGCTGCAACTGACTGCATGGAACATCACATAGCAGCAGCTAATACAGAACTTTCCCAAAGAGTGAAAGACATTATTCTTGAAGCACGCAGACCTTCAACAAGAAGGAACTATGCTGGAAAATGGAAAAGGTTTGTCATTTGGAGTACGGAAAGAGGAAAAGATGTGTCAAACATAGATATGCCTAACATTCTGGAGTATCTGGCTGAACTTCTTCATTCAGGCCTGTCCTACTCCTCCATCAAGATACATGCATCAGCAATTTCAGCAGAATACAGCTTTGATCCACCTGTTTTTCACCCTTTGCTCAGGCAGTTCCTCAGAGGAATCAAGAATGTAAAACCTCCAAGGAAACCACCATTACCAGCTTGGGATTTAAACTTTGTGCTAGAAAAGTTGACACTATCACCCTTTGAACCAGCAGCAGCAGCAGACCTACAACACCTGTCATGGAAAACTGCTTTCCTACTGGCAATTACTTCAGCAAGGAGGGTTTCAGAACTACAGGCCTTAATGGCAGTGCAACCCTTCCTAATCTTCCACCAAGATAGAGTATCCATGAGGACTAATCCTACATTTATGCCCAAGGTGGTATCCAGAGTGTCTTTAAACCAGGCAATCCACCTACCTACCTTCTTTCCCAACCCACAAAACAGAGGGAAAGAATACTGCATACCTTGGATGTACATAGACAGCTACGCTACTACTTGGACAGAACAAAAATAGCAGAAAGACTGACCAACTTTTTGTAGCCTATGCAACAGGAAGGGAAGGAAAAGCTATTTCCAAACAGACAATCTCCAAATGGATAGGAAATTGCATACGATACTGTTACTCCTTCCATGGAAAACCAATTCCACAGAACATAAGACCTCATTCTACAAGGGCAACAGCCACTACCACAGCCTTCTTACGAGGAGTGGCAACCAAAGACATTATTGAGGCGGCTACTTGGACCTCCGTGCATACATTTGCCAAGCATTATAATTTGCCTCTATATTCCAGATCCCGAGCAGGGTTTGCCACTGCTGTACTGCAAGGGATCCTAAACACACCATAATCTACTTTTATCCTCCTCCCTAGTTGGCTATGGTATTCTACCCACTTGTTATGACTGCAGATGCATCCATGAAGGACATAGTACAGTTTTGTACCTACCATAAATGTAGATGTCCGAACTGGATAGCATCTGCAGTCAGGATTACCCTCCCTCCTTCCCCTCTGTGGTACTCCTAGGGTGTTTACCCTCCTAATAGCTAGCTGTTGGGGGGGAGTCTTTTATGGTGTATTTGTTTGTATATATGTACATATATGCTTATTGTTGTGTTTACCTCTATCTATTTGGAAACATTGGCATCTATCCAAATTTTTAGCCTGCAAGAGGGCTACTGGCATCTGGGGCAAGAAACACTGAGGAAAATGGCGTCGGCTGATGCTTTTATACCCGAAGACCAACAGAGATGACGTCGGGTGGAGTGCGACATCAGCCGAAGCCGGACCCGGACTTTGGAATCCGGCCGACTGCAGGGCTGCCTGACGACAGGACAACCCACTTGTTATGACTGCAGATGCTATCCAGTTCGGACATCTACATTTATGGTAGGTACAAAACTGTACTTTTCTCCACCCCTTCAAGACCATACCCTAAGGGTCAGAAGGGTGGGAAAATGTGGTTCCGCAAATCTCAAGGAGTCTCGCCTGACGCAAGAGGTCAGTTTACCCTCAGAGGCAGAGTGGGTAACAACAACAGATGCCACCCTAGGGGCAGAGGGGGTCCGCAGAACCAGGGTAGCAGGGAGCCTCTCTCTGACAAACCCTTCCAGCATCCCTGAGATGTTGCCCGATTGTCCACCTTCGGAGGCAGTCGGGGGAAGATTGTCGCTGTACCCAATAGCCTGGCTTTCCCTTACTCAAGACAAATGGGTACAGTCGATCATATCCGAGGGTTACAAAATTCCCTTTATCCAAACCCCAATTCAGCAAAAGGGAACCCTTCCAGACATTCCACCCAGTCTAAGGGAACTAGCAGAATCAGAAATATCAAAACTGCTAGCAAAAAGAGCCATCCAGCCAGTCCCAGCAGACCAACTAGGATCCGGAATCTACTCATGGTTCTTTTTGGTACCGAAAAAGACAGGGGACTGGAGACCAATATTAGATCTCAGCAAACTAAACAAGTTTGTAAAGAGAACAAGATTCCAGAAGGTCACCCTACAGTCCATTCTGCCCTTTCTGGGCAAGGACAATTGGATGTGCTCCGTGGACCTTCAGGATGTGTACTATCACATCAAAATTCACAGGCGCTCCAGAAGGTTTCTCCACTTTCGGCTGGGGGCCAGTCACTACCAGTTCAGAGCCCTGCCCTTTGGTCTCACTGCAGCCCCCAGAGTGTTCACCAAATGTATGGCAGCGGTTACAGCTTACCTGAGACGGCAAGGATTCCAGGTGTTTCCATATCTAGACGACTGGCTCCTCACTGCCACCATCAGGCATCAACTTCTCCAAGCCAGAGCTTACACCATTCGCATTTGCAGAGGGCTAGGAATCTCTATAAATTTTGAAAAGTCTGCCTTGTCGCCTTGTCAGTCTATTACCTTTATAGGCGCCAACTTAAACACCGTACAACTTTCAGCAAAGTTAACAGGTCAAAGGGTCTCCATGTTCTTCTTCAGAGCGACAAAATTCAGGCCAGGTATATCCTGAAAGTATTGGGTCTTATGGTGGCCGCCATAACACTTCTTCCCCTTGCACGTTTTTACATGCGTCTTCTACAGTGGATGCTTTTCGCCCAATGGTCTTTTCAGCAACTCCCCATGCACCACAAGATCATGATAACTCCAACTTGCAAAAGTCATCTGCCTGGTGGATATTGTCCCCTCAAGTCCATCAAGGCAGACCCTTCGTTCCTCCTCCCCCGGTCACCACGGTGACATCGGACGCCTCCCTGATCGGGTAGGGGGGCATATTCAGGGCAGGATGGTCCATGGCACTTGGCAACCTTTCAAACGCCACCTGCACATAAATGTCCTAGAGATGAGAGCAGTGCTTTTAACGTTGCAAGCCCTCCACGACTCTCTTCCCCTAGGAACTATTGCAATCCAAATGGACAATATGTCCGTAGTGTGGTATATCAACAAGCAAGGCGGAACCAAGTCCTATCCCCTGTGTCGAGAGGCACTCAGACTTTGGCAATGGGCGATCTCCTCTCAGCGGTTTCTGATAGCAACGCATATCCCCGGGAAGTCCAACATCATAGCGGACAGGTTGAGCAGAGCTATACTCATGCCACATGAGTGGTCTCTCAAACAATCGGTAGCTGAAGAGATTTTTCAGAAGTGGGGCCTTCCTTGCTGCAATCTTTTTGCTACACCCCAAAACAGCAAATGCCCCGACTTCTTCACCCTCTTCCCCCTTCCAGGCCATCCCCTCAGAGACGCTCTAGTCCAAGATTGGCCTCGGGGACTTCTCTATGCCTTTCCACCCTTTCCTCTAATCCCACAAGTAATTCAGAAAGCAACCGCTTTGAGAGCCAAGTTGATTCTCATTGTCCCTTATTGGCCTCGACAGATATGGTTTCCGTTCCTACATCATTATCTTTTGGTACAGCCTTGGCATCTGGACCCAGCTCCAGATCTGTTGACCCATCAGTCGGGGCAGCTGCACCAATCCCTACATTCTCTCAACCTCACTGCTTGGTTGCTCCACTTCCATCCTTAGCCAGGCTTCCTATGATTTCTAATCCCGTCCGGGATATCATAGTAGCTTCCCTTAAATCTTCCACCAGAAGGATTTACACTAGTAAATGGAAGCTTTCTCCTTCTGGGCAAAGGCAAGGAATATAGATCCCTTTACTGCCCCAATTCATTCGGTCTTAGACTTCCTAGCCGAAATTTTTCATTCAGGGTCTTCTGCCTCTACAGTAAAGGTTCAGTTGGCAGCCATATCGAATTTTCATACAGGCTTATCGGACCACAACATCATGTCCAATAAGCTTTGCAAAGCTTTCCTTAAAGGTGTATATTTACTTAAGCCTCCGATCAAAGACCCTCCACCTCAGTGGGATCTTAATTTAGTCTTATCATCCTTGATTCTTCCCCCCTTTGAACCTGCGGTCTCCTGTTCATTGAAATTTCTTTCCTGGAAGACACTCTTCCTAGTCGCCATTACTTCTGCCAGGAGAGTATCTGAGCTTCACGCCCTCTGCATTCGTCCTCCCTACTTAATCTTCCATAAAGACAGAGTTTCTCTAAGGGCTAATCCATCCTTCTTACCCAAGGTGGCTTCGCAGACAAATTTAAATCAATCAATTGATCTCCCAGTTTTTCTCCCAAACTATACTAATAGAGCGGAGCAAAAGCTACATTATCTAGATGTTCACCGCCAGCTCCGATGCTGTTTAGATAGAACCAAACAAATACGGAAGTCTGATCAACTGTTTTTATCGTACGCAGAAAATAAGAAAGGCCTTCCTGATTCCAAAGTAACCCTATCTAGGTGGCTGTCTTCTGTGATTACATCTATTTATCAACTCAGAGGCAGGGAATTAACTTCTAAGCCAAAAGCCCATTCAACTAGAGCACTAGCTACATCTACAGCTTTTCAAGCTAGATTACCAATAGACACTATCTGTGCGGCAGCCACATGGGCCTTTCCTCATACCTTTGTTTCGCATTACAAATTGGACATGGCCTCCAGGGACAGAGCAATTTTTGGTTCCACCATTCTTAAGAGTCTGTTCCAATGAGCCACCCAGGATGAAGGTGCTAGGGACGCGGTCCCATCCAGCAAGAATGAAGGCGAGATTGACAACTTAACATTAAGAAGTTATGTACCTACCATAACGTTCCATGTTAGTTGTCTTCTCTCGCCTTCTTTCTTGCGTCCCACTCACCATCCCCCTAGCCTGGACAGACCGAGAAGATCTTCCCTTCCTTGAAGGGTACTTTTATTCCCTTGTTCACCATCTAGGTGGCCTAGGATATATATATAGTGTAGATAATTATCTTTGGGGGTTTTTATCCCTCTTCCTCCTCCTTCCAGTTGGAGGATTTTGTTTTATTGGCCTATGCTAGTTTTTTTTCAACTTCCAAATGAGATCTGGGGAGTTATCGCCTAGCATCATGGGATATAGGGTTTCCTCGAGCCGGTAAAATAAGCTCTCGAGCTTTAGTAAGTGGCCGAGTCAGAGCCGAAGATCGGCTCCGAATCCATCCAGCAAGAAAGAAGGCGAGAGAAGACAACTAACATGGAACGTTATGGTAGGTACATAACTTCTCATTTCGCTCTAGTCTAGCCTAGATTTTGTATAGGGAGTAATATGTAAATTCTCTCCAAGCTCCTACTACTAAATTCCCATCTTCCATACCAAACATTTTCATAAATTTCTTCAAAAATCTACCCTCCTTTGTTATATTTTCCCTTCTAGGCCCCACAGATACATCTTCACTGTTGCAAATCAAATTCCATTCCCCACCTATAATTAGTAGTCCACTGTGAAAACCGCTTATTTCTCCCAGAATTTTCTTAAGCTCTATTGTAGCATTTTAGGCAGAATATGAATACATGCCAGCATAATCCTCCTCCCTTGCCGGTAGCCCCTTCCTACTACAAATCTACCATTATCTTTTTTTCCTTTTCTATCACTGTTGGAGCTCCACTAGCAATTAGTATGAGTTACTCCCCTTTTCCACTGTCCCAGATATTCTGCTGAATAGCCATCCTGAAATCCTTTATGAAATTCACATGTTCAGTACTTTTCAAGTGTCTCTCCTGTAGCATGGCTGTTTGCACTCTGCATTTTTTAAATATAATTTACTATTTTTCTTCTTTGCATATACCTATGAGATCATTCACAACTAAGGATAATATGGAAAGTGTTCTCATTAAAAGAAGAAGATATTATTCCCACCTATTGTGTATAACAACTTTTTTAAAATGTCTAGATGTCCTTCAAGGATGCATCTGCAGTCATAACATATGGGTTGTCCTGCGTCAGGCAGCCCTTCGGTTGGCCGGATTCCAAAGTCTGGGTCTGGCCTCGGCTGATGTCGCACTTTCCCCGACGTCAGAGCGTCTGGGGTATAAAAGCATCAGCCGACGCCATTTTCCTCAGTCTTTCTTGCCGCGCGGTGCCCGAAGCAGAAGCTGTTCGCAAGTGCCGGTCGGTCAGATCCATTGAATTCAGCTACCGAAGACTTCGAAAAAAGCTAAGTACCCCATTGGGGACTCTTTCTTGCCTCAGCCGATGTCAGACAAAGTAAATAATTGTTTAACTTGTGGAAAACAAATACCTCATAAGGATTTCCACTCCTATTGCCTTCCTTGCTTAGGCCCAGACCACGACGTATCGTCCTGTTTAGCCTGTGCTTCCTTCAACCGACGAACTCTTAGACGTCGGTCGGAGTATGCAGAGGAATTTTTTGGAGCCGCTTTTGCTTATAAAATGCCGTCGGAAACTCCGACTACGCATATGGTGAAAAAACGCAAGGAAAAGGACTGACACTCGCGGCCCGCGGTTTCGGCTGAAACCACGGCTAGGCCTACCGTGAATGTCTCGGTTTCGGCCGAAACCGAGTCCTCGGAAATTCGTTCTTCCGAAACCATTCTTCCGACCACCGAGGCCCGGGAGGCCCTGGCTGAATCGGCTACAGAACTTCCTACCGAAACCAGTGTTCAGGAAATGTCCGACACCATACCTTTGGACATTTCTACTCCTGCACGTGGGACAGCTAGGCCCCCTGCTTCCATGTCCATTAAGGCCTTCTCTAGGGCTAAGGCTGCCAAACTATCTAAAGCTTTACCTCCCAAAACTACCTCTCAGAGGCCTTCCTCAAGTTCACAGATCCTCAGCCTTGCTGAGGACCTTATTTCCTTAATTAGGGGCTCACAACCTCACCCAGACAGGGCCTCTCACCCTCCTCCGGACAAAAGGCCCAGGACTGACCCATCTGATCCACACTCTTCAAATGATTCCACGGATGGGTCTGAATTGTCAGACCACCAGGAAGGGGCTTACTCGCCTTATGAGGATTCAGATGCTGAGGAACCTATCCTTGCCTCCCCTCCTGAAGAGTTTTCATTTGGTGAGACTCTGCACTCCATGAGAGAGCATTTTCAATGGCATGGTCAGGATTTCTCTGATTCTAGAAAAAGATTAAGGACCTTTTTGCATTTGCCTCAACATAGGCCCTTAGCTATACCTCCTGTTCTGAACGTTATTGATGATGTGTACAATGATGTCAGTACGGCCCCTGATACTCTCCCTCCGGCCCCTGCCAAGCCTGACAGATACTACAGGGTCCCGGATTCTCATTTCCATCTGTATAAAGCCCACTCTGCAGACCCAGAAACTATTTCTCAGGGCCCTAAAGGGGTTGCGGCCGCTACTGCCAAAAATCCTCTACCCTCTGAAAGAGAGTCTAGAGTTTTAGAGAGATGGGGAAAGAAGGTGTATACTTCTGCAACTCTTTCTGTCAGGGCATTAAACTGTCAATTTCATATGATACAGTACCAAGAGTATTTGTTAGATGAACTGAATAAGAAACTTTCTTCTCCTGAACCCCTAGACCGTAAATCCCTTCAGGATTTGGTGCACAATTCACAACAGGTTAGTAATCATTTTTTAAAATGTGGCTATGATGCACTGGAGGCTTCATTTAGATCAGCTATGACTGGGGCAGTTATTCGAAGGCATGCCTGGCTGAAGGAACAATCTTTGCCAGACTATGTTAAAGCTAAACTCCTGGATGCTCCAATGGAGAAACAAAATTTATTTGGCTCCTCTGCTCAGGAGATTTTAAAAAAGGTTGAAGAAAAGGCAAAATCTGTGCAAACAGTTAAAGATTTCCTGCAAGTACAACAACCGAGATTCAGCAGAAACTGGCCTACTAAGAATTGGTCCTTTCCAGACTCGGACAGAGCCCAGAGAGGCAGGAACAGGCGCCCCAGAGGCAGAGGTCAATCGAAGGGCTCCTACAGAGGCCGGCAGTGGCAGCCTGCCAACCAGAGAAGTAGTGCAACAGCAACAACTACCACTACACCAGGACAGACTCAATGACTTAACTCTAATTCCGCCTACCAGGGATCAACTGGAGGCACCCTTGGGTGGAAAGCTGGCTTTATTCTCAAAAACCTGGCATTATATTACAAAGGATACATGGACATTGCAAATAATAGACAAAGGATACAGGTTCCATTTCCACACTTTGCCAAAAAGAAGCGGAATGCCAAACCTGCCACCAAATCAAAGGGCAGAGGCTTTAAGACAGATCAACAATCTAATTCAGATAAAGGCTATAGAAAAGGTACCACATTCAGAACAAGGCCAAGGATTTTACTCCAGATTGTTCCTTGTACCAAGAAAAGAAAATCAATGGAGACCCATTCTCGACCTGTCCGCACTGAACACTTATCTCATTGTGCCAAAATTCAAGATGCTGACCCTACAGCAACTTCTTCCCATGCTGGGCAAGGAGTCTTGGCTGGTGACTCTAGATCTCAAGGAGGCATACCTGCACGTCCCTATTCGACCAAGTTGCAGAAGACACCTCAGATTTCTTGCAGGATCAGAGCATTATCAATTCTCAGCATTGCCCTTTGGCTTATCTACTGCACCAAGAGTATTCACGAAATGCCTGGCATCAGTAATTGCACACTGCAGACTACAGGGAATTCAAATTTACCCATACCTGGACGACTGCCTAATTCAAGCGGACAACAAGACAAATTTGATAAAGGACTTGGCCTATGCCATACACCTGCTGCAGACCTTGGGGTACACAGTCAACATCCAATAGTCAAGGCTAGTACCATCCCAAAGGATAACCTTCTTGGGTGCAGATCTGGACACAACCACCCAAATGGCCTTTCTCACATAAGAAAAACAAAAACAACTTCCAGATTACTTCATGACTCTGACAACACATACTCAGCTTACTGCAAGGAAAATCCTGCAGGCCCTGGGTTACATGGCATCCTGCATAATCCTGATACCACATGCCAGGCTGCATATGAGGAAATTACAGTGGTACCTAAGGAGTGTATGGTCTCAACACAGTCACAGTTTAGAAACCATGATAATCATTCCATGCCTTCAAAAGGAATTCCTGTGGTGGGCTCAGGTCTGCCAGTCCAACAGAGCGTTGCCTTTCAACAAACCAAAACCAAGGCAGACCATCACCACGGACGCCTCAGACCGAGGATGGGGAGCACACATGGAGGGAAAATGTATCCAAGGCCTATGGTCTCAAGGACAGCTAAGCATGCACATAAACCAAAAGGAAATGCTGGCAGTGAGGCATGCAATCCAGGCCTTCAAACCCTTCCTCCAACAAGGCCACCTGTTAATAAGGACAGACAACACCATGGTCATGTGGTACATAAACAAGCAGGGAGGCACACACTCTTACCCTCTATGCCGGATGGCTATGAATCTGTGGGAACTATGCCTGAATCTCAATATCCAACTACAGTCCCAATTTGTGCCAGGAAAAGAAAATACACTGGCGGACAGCTTAAGCAGAACAACCATGGATGCACACGAATGGATGCTGCACCCAGACATTTTCCAGCTCATAGCAAAGACATGGGGAATACCGGAGATAGATCTGTTCGCCTCCCCACTCAACCATCAACTGCAGACATTCTGCACAAGGACATACCACCCACAAGCTTGGAGGGTGGACTCTCTCTCTTTCAGCTGGAAAGCTCTAACAGTATATGCCTTCCTACCTCTCCCATTGATGTACAAGGTTCTACTGAAGATCAGGGAGGAACAGCCAAGAGTGATACTAATAGCTCCAGACTGGCCAAGGCAGCACTGGTATCCGTTATTGAGAAGCATGTCTCAGGCAAAATCATGGCCTCTCCCCCTATGGCCGCTTCTTCTGACGCAGAACAATTTCAAGACCCTGCATCCCAACTTGAAAACACTACAGCTAACTGCCTGGAAAATTCCTTGAGTACCAATCCAATTGTTTTATCTCAGAGGGTGAAGGACATTATCTTGGAAGCTCGCAGGCCTTCCACAAGGAAGACATACTCAGCTAAATGGAAGAGATTTCTCATTTGGACCACATCAAAAGGCTCAGATGTCACAGTGGCAAACATAACACATATTCTAGAATACTTAGCAGAATTGTTCTACAATGGACTGTCCTATTCTTCCATTAAGATTCATGCTTCAGCAATTTCAGCAGAATACAATGTGGATCCACCTATCTTCTTGCACCCTCTACTCAGACAATTTCTAAGAGGGATCAAAAATATTAAACCTCCAAGAAGACCCCCTCTACCTGCTTGGGATCTCAACTTTGTGCTGGAGAAACTGACACTCCCTCCTTTTGAACCAGCAGCATCGGCGGATCTACAGTTTCTGTCTTGGAAGACTGCATTCCTTCTGGCAATCACTTCAGCAAGAAGAGTCTCTGAGTTACAAGCATTGATGGCAGTGCAGCCATTTCTTATTTTCCACCAGGACAGAGTTTCTCTAAGAACCAATCCTATCTTTATGCCAAAGGTGGTATCTAGGGTATCCTTGAACCAAGCTATCCACCTGCCTACGTTCTTCCCTAATCCACAGAATAGAGGGGAAAAACTTTTGCACACCCTGGATATACACAGACAACTACACTACTACTTGGACAGAACAAAGACTAGCAGGAAAACTGACCAACTATTTGTAGCATATGCTCCTGGGGTGCAAGGAAGAGCAATTTCCAAACAGACAATCTCAAAATGGATAGGAAATTGCATTAGATTTTGCTATTCCTTTCATGGAAAGACAGTTCCTGAAAACATCAGGCCTCACTCCACAAGGGCCACAGCCACCACTACAGCCTTCCTACGAGGGGTGGCTACCAAGGACATTTTAGAAGCTGCTACTTGGAGCGCCGTGCATACATTTACCAAGCATTACAATCTACCTTTATACTCCAGATCCAGAGCAGGGTTTGCTACTGCAGTCCTGCAAGGGATCTTAACTACACCATCCTTTTCTTAGTACCTCCTCCCCCAGATTGGCTATGGTATTCTACCCATATGTTATGACTGCAGATGCATCCTTGAAGGACATAGTACAGTTTTGTACCTACCATAAATGTAGATGTCCGATAGGTATGCATCTGCAGTCAGGATTACCCTCCCTCCTACCCCTCTGTGGTATTCCTAGGGTGCTTACCCCTCTTTTAGCTAGCTGGGAGAATCTATTATGGTGTATTTGTTTGTTTATACTTGTATATAATTTTGCAAATGTTTGGAACTTTTCTGCTTTTATCCAAATGTAGCCTTCCTAGAGGGCTCCTGGCATCTGGGGCAAGAAAAACTGAGGAAAATGGTGTCAGCTGATGCTTTTATACCCCAGACGCTCTGACGTCGGGGAAAGTGTGACATCAGCCGAGGCCAGACCCAGACTTTGGAATCCGGCTGACCGAAGGGCTGCCTGACGCAGGACAACCCATATGTTATGACTGCAGATGCATACCTATCGGACATCTACATTTATGGTAGGTACAAAACTGTACTTTTCAGCTTTTGTGTTACTTGCATATACTAATGCTCAGCAGGTTGATCTTTTATACAGTTGTTTCTTGTCATATCCATTTGAACTTATAGGTTCATAGGTTAGTACTAGGCTAACTGCCCTTGCGAGCCATTGTAAGCCTAGCCAATTATCCCTTGTGAGACTCAAACCCTGCACCTTGTGTTTGTAAGGCAAACACCTTAACCCTTAGGCCACCCTCCCAACCCCTTATGTCACATCTCACAAGACTTTTTGTTTTAATGAAAGTCGTCAAAAAAACATTAACTTAATACAAATCCACACAAATACGTACATCTTCAAATAGTGAAGTTTAACCCTCCTAATAGGAACAGTTGTCCCAGACTGACAGCTACATATGCAGACCTGAACTGACCTTTAATAAAGGTTGTCCATGCTAAGATGTATGGTACAACCTGTGCCTCTACTTACAGAAAGTGCTGTCTGTTTTTATCATATCTCTATTCCCCTTCCAGATATATAAAGCAAATTGCATGCTTTCAGAAAGCATCGTCTTCTAGCCATTGAAAGAAAGCTACCCTTATCAGCTTGTCTCCATAAAAAAATGAAAAGCAGATACATAGTTGCCTTCAGCTACAGACTTCTCCTGTTGTACTGTGAACATTAATTTGTTAAAGGAAAACTTTTCATTACATACAATGCTATTTTATTTACTTGCTTCTTCTTAAAACATTTTGTTAAATCAAGCCAAGGGTCTCTTATACCAGACATTCCTCTATGCAAAAGTAAGAAAAAGCATATCAGTTTTAGTTGCATCTTGCTTTTTGCCCAGGCTTTCTTCTCTTTTTACATTGCAGTGCTTACATTTTTTAAAACTGAGCAAGAAGAAATAAAAAAAAAGAAGGAAAAAAGGGCACTCATTTACTTTAGTATCCCTATAACATACAAAAATGACTGAAAAAGCTTTACTTTATAGCATGTAGTATATGTCATGTTTTATAAAAGCACTTAAGAAACAAAAACTGTTTTCCTTAAGGTTACCTCTTTCCTTCCTCTGACTCCTATCCTAAGTCTTCCAAACAATGGCATGAAGTAGGGCATATGTGTTGAGTCCACTGCATGTTTAACAATGTCAAAAAATTCCAATATTTCTTGTTTTGCCATATTTCAGAAATATGATTGAGGCACTGTAATCCCACATTTATTCATTAATTTCAGAGTTGCTTATTTTCTTCCTATTGATATCCATCTCCCAGCTCTGGACTCCAGTTCATTTCCAGTGTGCTCCTCGTTCTTCTAGTCAGCTGTTATGCTGTTTTCTGTCTCTGAAGCATTTTCCATTGGAACATTGGAGAATGTTTCACTGGCATCTCTCTCTCTCTTTCTATGAGTTTTATTATCAGAAGAATAAGAAGCAGAATTCCCTTCTGGTTTGATAGCTCACTTTTTATTGGACAACCATTTGTATTTCCTCCTTAGCATATTCTGCATCACAATATGACTTTGACCCTTCAAGAAAACGCATTCTGAAGACAGCTGACTACAGCACCTACTTCTTGACATTTCCTGATTGCTGTAATAAGTTTACTCCTCTTCTGCCCGGTGTACAGTGAGTAATCATTTTCCACAAAAACTCTACTGTTTCTCCAAATGTTAGTACTTTGTCCTTCTACAGTTTAGTCAGAAGTGACTTTCTGCTGGTAGGATTTCAAATTTACTATTAGAGGTCTTGACTGCTTTCTCATAGCCACTTGGAGCATACACGATATGCCCTTTCAGTAACAACTCCTGCTGTGGATTACCAGTCCAGTTGCTTATTTGTGCTTTCATAAAATTAATACAGTCTGTTCCTTCCAGTTTCTGTGGTACAGCAGAAAATCTCAGGTTTTCTCAGCATGCTTTGTCCTCTAATTGTAATATTTTTGAAACCTCTCTTCTTGAGCAGTCTCATACTCTGCCAGCCATATCTTCATTTTGACCTCTAATTTTTACAGTTTTATCAGCTCATCTGAATATCTGTTTAAAGTTTCTTCCACTTTTCCCAGCCTTTTGTTATTTGAGTTGATGTACTCCTTCATTGTTTCATTTATTTTAATCAGGTCTGAGCACTTTTCACTTAGTTTTCCACTAGATTGTAGGACGTTATGTCTTGCACCAAAGCTGGAGCTTGAACTAGTTTCTGCTGAACAGAATTCTTCACAGTCAGTGTTTTCTCTTTGCCTTTTCTGATTGATTTTCTTTCAGGATCTCTAAATTTCTCCTTTGCTGACATCCAGGCAGTGCACTTACTAGCCTGCAACTGAAATTTACCCAAAAAAGACAAATTCAATGGCTCTCTCTTCTCACACTAGGAGAGCTAAAGCTGTGTTTTTACTCAATGTGCAGCCATCTTGAAAGTCCCTAATCATTATTCTTCACAAATATATTCAGTACATTTTCAACCAGTTTTCACTCTCTACTGTTGCTTTTTCATTTCACCTTTCTTATTCTAGCAAAGGGTAGCCAAACTAGAAAGGTCTACTCTCATTACATTTTTCTGTATACTAGTTTGCAATTACTGGTAGTGTGCCCCCCTCTCTCCACATTGTCCACATAATTTTTGGTTACAGTCTTGCACACAATGTGTTGTTTATCCAAAAAAAGTTTTAGGTTGTCCCTACTATTCAGTAGTGCCCCCTTTCCCATTTAATCATATTAGTACATTTGGTTATTTCATTCTGATGAAGTCTTATACTGTTGGGGATGAAAGTGCTAAATTTTAACAAATAAATTGTATCGTTGTGAGAATGGGAACTTAGATTATTGGTCTGCATTTGTTGTTAGTGTTGTGAATTTTTTATTCCATTTAACATAATGTTTAGTGTATGTTTTGTTTTTCATTCACTTCCTTTCAGTGTTACTCATACTTACCCCTTCTAACCAAACTTAAATTGTTTACTTTCTTGATGTCATGTACTTCACTAAGATACACAGAAAAAAGTTTAGAGTCTTCTACATCTGATTTTCTGAACTGTACATTTAATTTCTTCTTTAATTGCATACATAAACAGAACATCTTTCCTGAGTGACAGCATGCTTTTTTTCTCTGCTTCATTCATAAAACTTTCTGTTAACATATGTTTCAAGTATCACTTAAAAGTCTTCATTACCTAAGAGAATTAATGCTCTTATGTCTTTTATATCAAAACTCAATTGCAAAATGTATTGTTTTTTGTTCTGTTTTTTTTTTTTCTGTTTGCACATTCAGTCCTTTAGTGTTCCTTTGCATTCCTGCTCTTCCCTCTTCCTTTCAGCTACTTCTGCCTGCCTGCCTGCCTAACTCACTCATAATTTTAGCACATGTCTTTGTGGTTCTCCTTTCAGCATTTGTTATCCGTTCTTTTCACTTAGCCCAGTTGCTGGTAATGCTTTAAAACTGGCTTCTCCATCAGCCAAACTTACATCCAGACTTATACCATCAAGCTCAACATTTTGTTCTTCTGTCTTGACTGCAGTTCCCCACCATGTTGGAAGTATCTGAGCCCAGTAGCTCTTGTCTGATGCTACACAGTGGCTAAGACCAAAAAGAGAAGGGACGTTCCCCAGTGCCATAGCCAAATGTTTTTGTAGTGTAAGTACCACTTCTGCTCTTCCCTGACAAGGGGCCACCAGCCTAGTGGAACTGAGTCAACAGTGGATAAATAAAAAAATAACTAAAGTAAAGACAATGCCAAAACCCACATCAGAAAGTCACGGGCATGTGTTGCCTTTCACAGTGGAAGGAATATAAGAAAAACACTTATAATTGTACTTATAGGCTGTATCTGTAGTTGGACAGATGAATGTGTTCCTGACTTGGCAGATTTGTAGCTAAGCAATAAAAAGGTAAGTACAGAGGGATGAAATACATTAAGCAGGTCCAGAGAAAATATAGCCAGAATCAAGAGAGAAACTTGTGAGCATATTTGTCCCAACCCAATATCCATACTTGTAGTTGAATGACTTGCTGTTCATTTTAACGAAAAGTAAATACTATGCCAACTTTTACTTCTAAAATATTTTAGTACACTTGTGTTGACACTGGCACATAACTGTATTATGGGAGGACATTTAGAGATAAAAAGTGATAGAAATTTAGCTAGGTTTTATTGTTCTGGTGTAATGAAAGTCATTGAGAACGTATTTGCAGCTTGTCCAGAATGTCAAAAGGTGGTGCCACATCCTGGAGTCAGATGTCCAGTGATATCTATGCCTATTGTTGAGGTCTTGTGGTTGAATAGCCATGGATCTTGTATGTCCATTGGTAAAATCTGGTAATTGCTACCAGTACATTCTAGTGAATAATTTACTATGTCACTAACATGTCTGCTGTAGTGCCCTTACAAAAGCCAGTGGTAGATTCAAAAGCTGAATAGCTAGTGTTACTTTTCTCCAGGATAGGGATTCCCTAAGAAATACTTAGAGAGCAAGGAACCCCGTTTATGTCCAGGGTAATGCACATGCTTTGCAGTGTTTTAAAGTGAAACAGTTAAGAGCTTTACTCCATTAACCGAAGAGTTAATGGAGTGCTTTAGTAAAACACTGAAGTCTCCAGATAGGATGATAAAAACTGGGGCCCGTTATTTCCCTACCACCATTTTGCTGTAAGATAAGTGTTCCAAGCTTCAACAGGATTTATCCTTTTTGTTTTGCTATATGGTAAGCATCACTGTGCCTTTTTGGACATAGTAAAGAAAACTTGTGAGGAGAAACCTTATTTAAAATTGTAATAGCATACTTTGCAAACCTGAAGGACTGGTTAAAAACTGTTATACCAATATTTAAATAATGTATGCAGAGGTGTACCAAGGGAATATACTAAAATGCCAGCATACAGAGTTGAAAGCAGAGGAACAGTGGAGAGTTCCCTTTGCTGAAAATAAATTCCTATCAAGATTTCAAGGACATTTAGTGGTGAGAGGAAAAATGAATAAAGTGGACTACAGAGTAAGACAAACTAGAAAGATAAGACCAGAGTAGGTCTGTCACATAAATGTTTTAAAACCATGGAGGGAAGCTGAAGCTTGTGTAACTGGTTTTGGTGTTCACTTTGAAACCAGTAGTAGAGTATCAGGGAATTATATCCCTGCTGTTAAGATGAATGAAACATTGTCTAAGAAATAGATGTAGAAAGTAAAAGAGTTTTTTTGACTGATATATTTTTTTCTGCGCTACGTGGTAGAACAAATTTAATATAACATTGTATTGAAACTGTGCCAAACCTGATACCGTATATGATACATAAGTCCAAAGGGAAAGAAATAAGTGAAGAAGCTGCTTAATATAAGGCTTATTCAGGAGTCCCTATGTGAATAGAACAGTCCAGTTGTATTGTTCCCTAAGTGGATTGTTCCATACGATTCTGCAAAAATTTCCAATGACCACAGATGAGTTCACTGAGAGGATCAGTAAGGATTTTTTGAAAACCCTAGATTTACCCAAAGTGATACTGGCAACTCCCCTTTATCCTTGAAGCCAAAACAATAATAATCCTATTTGTTAAGCAGATAGGCCCACTGGATATGCTGCCCTTTTTCAGGGGTAACCTGAGAGTAATGTCTGGTTAAATGACTTGCTTCAGGTCTTAAAGTAGGCAAATGAGGGCTGAGGAAATAAAGCCCTATACCACAGGAATTGCAGCTTGCAGCCTTAGCCTCTGCACCAACTGCCAGTAAGAAGACAGCATTCTGTATCCTGAAGGCCTTGTTCATTGTACTGTTTTACTGTTTGGACTTAACAGAACTCCTGCCACTTTTCAAAGGCTCATGGTAAAAATTCTGAAACCTCACACATAGTGCTCAGCTGTATGCTTTGATGATGTAGTCATTTATGTAGAAGACTGGGAGTCTCATTTATCTTGAGCGCAAGTTATGCTGGACTTGAAACAGACAGGACTTTACAGTTAATGCTGCTAAAAGTGCGTTTTATGTTACAGAAGCTATATACATAAGGTATGTGATTGGAATAGGGGTAGTTAGACCTCAAACAGAAAAATTCTAAGTTGACAGGAAATGGCCTATACCCTGTTCCAAATAAGTGAAAGCATTCTTAAAAACTGTCAGGTTACCATATAAAATTTGTACTGAATTTTGCTGCCATTGTCTGTCCTCTAACAGACCTTACAAAAAGTAAGGAAGCCGTCAATGTAAGGTGAACCATTGCAGCAGGTAAGGCTTTTATAACTATCTGTAGGTGTCTTATGCTTAGAGCCAGTCATGGCTGCCTCTTAATTTAATAAACCCTTTGTTGTGTAATGTGATGCATACAAAGTAGGGTTATGAGCTGTGTTATTTCAAGAAGTCAGTTGTGTGATGCATCCAGTCTACTGCCTAAGTAAGAAGCATGTTAAGACTGAGATAAGATCTCCTGTCATAGAATTGGAAAGTCTTGCAATTAAGTGAGCATTATCTGTTGGGACCAAGTTCACTTTAACTAACAGTGCATTTCAGCATTGGTTGTAAAAACAGTGGGATGCAAATACCTAACTGTGCAGATGGTCGTTGTCACTACAGTCCATTCATTTCACCATCAAACACAGGCCTAGCAGCATGAGTTATCCTGATTCCATAACCCATTCCATTTGGTATAGAATCAGGAGTTCTGTGCTGGGAGAGGGGTTATTGTGGCATTGTAACTGCATCACTCTTAAAATGCTGCTTTCAGATGTTGTATACACATCCTATATTATGGTTTGAACTTTATGGCAGTGTGAACCAACAACATGTTATGGTAATAGAATCTTATGTCATATTCTAATCTGAATCGGCTGTGAATAACTGTTAAAAAAAGGTCTGGAAACCCACAATGTTAGAGACGTTTGACTCTTGCAAAGAGTTATTTGACGGTCAAATAGCAAAAAGTTGTTTGAGGGTCAAATAGCAAAACCCTTGGTGGACCCTGGGTGAAAGAAATTTTTGAAAGTACCAGGAGGGTTGATGGAAATCTTGACAATTGAACATAACTCTGAATTACTGAAAGAGTGCCAGGATCCTTCCCATTGATATTTGGAGTTATAAGGCAGCTTGACCAGAGATATAGTGCCAAGTCTTCAACCTGTAAGGAATACTATTTTACTAAGATACTTTAAAAGTGGGTTAACAAACAGAGACCTGAAAATGTGCTTATTTTCTTTTAAGTTAAACACAGACTTTAGTTTGAGTTTTTCTCATACATAAACTGCTTTTAACTTGAAACACTGTCCTTTGTATTACACTCGCTACACTAATTTATGTTGAAGTTTCTTTAATTTTCTTGATGTGTTACCATGCTGTTTTGAACCATTTTATGATGGGTCACCTTATAAAGGTATTGTGTGGACACATTTTAATGTAAAGTGTTGATGTTCTTCATCTCACATTGCTGCAGTCCTTACACTTGGGGTAGTCCGCTGTCCTCGGTCGGCCCGAATATCAAAGTATTAGGCTGACGTCGGTCAAGGCGCTTAAGACTGACATCAGGACGTCAGGGTACAAATGCGCATGACCGACGTCATATCCCCAGTCTTTTTTGCCACATGGTCCGATGCAGAAGCAGCGTTGCAAGTGCCGTTCGGCGTTCTGAAATTTTTCGAATTCGGAGTTTCAGACCGAGTCAAAGTTGGCTAAGTACCCCGTTGGGGAATATTTTAGTTTTTTCTTGCCTCAGTGGTTTACCGGATGTCAGAAAAAGTGAATAACTGTATTTCTTGTGGGAAACAGATACCGCATAGAGATTATCATACTTTGTGTATTCCTTGTTTGGGACCTGAGCACGACGTTGTTGGTTGTCGCTTTTGTGCTAGGTTCAATAAGCGCACTATTAAGCGAAGGTTAGATTGTGCCAGGTTGGTCTTTGGGAAGCGGTGCAATTATAATATGCCATCGGATGCTCCGACGCCCGCTTCTTCGAAGAAGCGCAAAGACAAAGCAGCTAAACCCAGGCAAGAAGAGTCATCCGTACCGGACGCCGGTTCTTTAGAGGCGCCAGTGGAACCGGTGGTTCCGCAGGAGGTTTCTCTGGAGTCCCAGGGGGAGACTTTGTTATTGCAGGATGTGGCCTCTCAGGAGGCAGGTCAGGCTGAGGGGGCTTCTCAGGTTACTGTACTCCCCTCCCTTCCTAGGGTAGTTAGGCCCTCTCCTTCTGTTTCCAAGGCTTCTCCCAGAGGCAGGCCAGGTTTAGCTTCTGTTGGTGTCACTCCTAGTTCTTCAGGATCTGTGCCCAAGAAGCACATGCTTAAAATGGCAGAAGATTTAATTACTTTGATTAGGGGTTCTTTGCCCCCTCCTGATAAGAGGCCTAGGGTGGAGCCAGAGTTGGGGAGTTTTGAGCAGGCTTCAGATGTTTCAGAGTCTTCGGCTGAAGACTTGCAGGAGTATTCTCCTTATTCTGATTCAGATGTGGATGATTCTACTCCTTCTGCTTCTCCTCCAGAGGAGTTTTCTTTTTCAGAGACTCTTCATTCCATGAGGGAACATTTTAAGTGGGAAGGTCAGGACTTCTCTGATTCCAGGAAAAGGCTTAGGGAATTTTTGTTTTTACCCCAGCATAGGCCTTTGGCTATACCTCCTGTTCTGAATGTTGTGGAAGATGTGTTTGCAGAGGCTTCACTTAATCCTGATTCTTTGCCTCCTGCTCCTGTTAAACCGGATAGGTATTACAGGGTGCCTGAAGCTCATAAATATCTTTTTAAGAGTCCTAGGGCGGACCCAGAAACTGTTAGTCAGGGACCTAAAGGTGTCAAGGCCTCTGTTGTAAAAAATCCGGTTCCTCCAGATAAAGAAGCCAGGGCTTTGGATAGATGGGGAAAGAAAGTCTATACTTCTTCCACCTTAGCTATGAGGGCTTTGAATTGCCAGTTTCACATGTTGAAATATCAAAACTATCTACTTACTCAATTGAAGTCTAAGGTAGATGCTCTGGCGGAAGGTATTGAATGTAAAGAATTACAAGATTTGGTACATGTTTCTGAACAGGTGGGTAAGCATTCTTTACAATGTGGTTTTGATGCTGTACAGGCCTCGTCTAGGGTGGCTGCCACTGGGTCAGTTCTTCACAGGCACGCCTGGCTGAGGGATCAGAATTTATCTGACCATGTTAAGACAAGGATTTTAGATGCTCCTTTACAGTCTGATGTGTTGTTTGGTTCACCTGTGGAGGCAGTCTTAAAGAAAATGGAAGACAAGGCTAAGTCTATGCAGACTGTTAAAGATTTTTTGCAAGTGCAGCCTCCGAAGTTTAGTAGGAATTGGCCTGCTAAGGGTGGACGTACCCTTCTTATGATTCACAGTCTAGGGGTAGATCTAGACGTGGTAGGGGCAGAGCTCAGGGCTCTTTCAGGCCTAGAACAGGGAGTTCACCTGCACAGTCTTCGGGTGAGGGCAGGGGCCAGTCCTTTCGTAAACAGGCCCAATGACCTACCTTTTCAGCTGCCAGAGCCTTCTCGTCTGGCAGCACCTTTGGGAGGAAGGTTGGCACTTTTCAAGGAAAATTGGAGTTTAATTACCCAAGACAGATGGGTTTTGGATATCATACACCAAGGTTACAAGTTTTATTTCCATACCTTGCCTCCTTTCAAAGGCATGCCAGACATTCCTCCTCAGCAAAGAAAAGAGGCTCACAAACAAATTTCTCTGCTGCTTCAAATAGGGGCCATACAGCCGGTCCCTCTGCCAGAAGTGGGCCTAGGATTTTATTCTCGCCTGTTCCTAGTACCAAAGAAGGGGAACACGTGGAGACCAATTTTGGATTTATCTATCCTCAACACTTATCTGGACATTCCCAAGTTCAAAATGTTGACGTTACAACAGCTTTTACCTCTGCTGGGCAAAGATCACTGGATGGTGACTCTGGATCTCAAGGAGGCTTACCTTCATGTTCCTATCAGGCTAAGTTGCAGGAAGTATCTGCGTTTTCGGGCTGGGACTTCTCATTATCAGTTCTCTGCATTGCCCTTTGGCTTATCTACTGCGCCCAGAGTGTTCACGAAAGTTCTGGCTCCAGTGATAGCTTTCTTCAGGCTAAAAGGAATACAAATCTATCCTTATTTGGACGATTGCCTGATTCTGGCTCAAGGAAGGACGAACTTCTTCATCATTTGCAATATGTGATAGCAGTGCTAAGATGCCTGGGGTATTCTGTGAACGAAATAAAGTCCAGTCTAGTACCCTCTCAGGACATGTGCTTTCTGGGTGTGAGACTGAATACAGCGTCCCAGATGGCCTTTTCACCCCGGACAAACAAAAGAATCTTTGCATTTACTTCCATCAATTGTCTCATCAGTCCAGGCTGACTGCAAGGACAGTCCTTCAAGCCTTGGGGTTCATGGCATCTTGTATTCTGGTGCTTCCCAATGCCAAACTGCATATGAGGAAGCTACAATGGTATCTCAAAATGTATGGACACAGCACTGCCAGGATATGGACACTGTCATTCAGATAATACCTTGCATTCAAAAGGAATTTTTGTGGTGGGCTCAGGAATGTCACCTAAACAAGGGACTCTCTGTGACCCGCCAGAGGCGAGTCAGATTCTAACGACAGATGCCTCAGACAAAGCTTGGGGAGCTCATCTAAATGGAAAGTGGATACAAGACACGTGGCCTGCCAGACTACAGCATCTACATATCAACTTGAAGGAGATGTTAGCAGTCCAATTTGCATTGATAGCTTTCAAGGATTTACTTCTTCCAGGGCAGGTGTTGATTCTAACAGACAACACAACTGTCATGTGGTACATCAACAAGCAAGGGGGAACACATTCTTATCCTCTATGCAGGCAAGCAATGATTTTGTGGGAGACTGCTCTCAGTTTACAGCTAAATCTTCAGGCAAGGTTTCTGCCGAGCACAGAACTCCTTAGCAGATGTGTTGAGCAGACAATTATGGATCCCCACGAGTGGAAATTGGATCCTCATGTATTTCAGAAATTGACAGTGTCATGGGGAACTCCAGACATAGATCTGTTCGCTTCTCCACTAAACTACCAGCTGCCAAAGTTTTGCACAAAAAGGTTTCATCCCACAGCCTGGAAAGTGGATGCTCTTTCTTTCAATTGGAGCAATCTTCATGTGTATGCCTTTCCACCTCTGCCTCTCCTCCCAAAGGTACTTCTGAAGGTCAGACAGGACAAGCCAAAGATGATTTTAATAGCTCCAGATTGGCCTCGACAGCACTGGTACCCATTACTGAGAAGTCTGGTACGGGAGCCTCCATGGCCTTTGCCTTCAATTCCACACCTGCTGTCTCAGGAGAACAGTCATTTACTCAATGTCAAACTTCACTCTCTTCACCTAACAGCCTGGCATATTCTGTTTTGAACCCTGGAGGGTCTCAACTTCCACAGCAAGTTTTGAATGTTATTTTGGAGGCCAGAAGGCCTAGTACAAGGAAAGTGTACGCGGATAAATGGAAGAGATTTTTATTTTGGAGTACAGCAAAGGAATTTGATGTTTCTGAGCCTAATTTAAGTGTGGCTCTTCAATATCTTACTGAGTTATTGGACAAAGGTTTGTCCTTCTCTTCTATTAAGGTTCATGCTGCAGCAATTTCTGCTCACTATGACTGTGACCCACCATTGTTTTCTCATCCTTTGTTTAAGCAATTCCTTAGAGGGGCAAAGAATATAAGACCCCACGTAGAGCTCCTACTCCTGCTTGGGATCTCAATTTTGTGTTGGAGAAACTTACTCTACAACCTTTTGAGCCTGCAGCTACTGCTGAATTGAAATATTTATCATGGAAGACTGCTTTTTTGTTGGCCATTACCTCTGCAAGAAGGGTTTCTGAATTACAGGCCCTCATGGCGGTTGAGCCTTTCTTAATTTTCCATAAGGATAGGGTATCTTTATGTACTAATCCTTCCTTTATGCCTAAAGTGGTTTCTAGTGTGGCTTTAAACCAAACTATTCATTTGCCTACTTTTTATGCAAACCCCCAAAATAAAGGGGAAAAGATTTTGCACACTTTGGATGTACACAGGCAGTTGCGATATTATTTGAGCAGAACTAAAGGGTTCAGGCAGTCTCAGCAGTTATTTGTTTCATTTGCTTTGGGTTCTCAGGGCAAGCCTGTGTCAAAACAAACTATTTCTAAGTGGATTGGGTTTTGTATTGCTTTCTGTTATTCCCATCATGGTAAGGAGATTCCAGCTGGGATTAGGCGTCATTCCACTAGGGCTACTGCCACTTCTACAGCCTTTTTAAGGGGGGTGGCAACTAAAGATATTTTGGAGGCAGCTACTTGGAGTTCAGTGCATACTTTCTCTAAGCATTATCACCTTCCACTTTACTCTAAATCTAGGGCTGGTTTTGCCACTGCTATTTTACAGGGCATTTTGGCAGCTCCTACTGCTTTATAGTTTTGCCATCCTCCCTTACCTCTGCTTTGGGATTCTACCCAAGTGTAAGGACTGCAGCAATGTGAGATGAAGAACATAGTACAGTTTTGTACCTACCATAAATGTAGATGTTCGAAGATCCACATTGCTGCAGTCCAATTTACCCTCCCTCCTTCCCCTCTGTAGTTAGAGGCGGTTGTCTGGGTTGGGTTGTACATATTGTGTATATTGTATATATTGTACATATTGTTAGTGCAAGGGTGGTTGGTTGGTTTTGCTGTCTTTTGGTTTTGACCTTTCTTTTTAGGGTCTTCTGACATCTGGGGCAAGAAAAGACTGAGGATATGACGTCGGTCATGCGCATTTGTACCCTGACGTCCTGATGTCAGTCTTAAGCGCCTTGACCGACGTCAGCCTAATACTTTGATATTCGGGCCGACCGAGGACAGCGGACTACCCCCAAGTGTAAGGACTGCAGCAATGTGGATCTTCGAACATCTACATTTATGGTAGGTACAAAACTGTACTTTATAGTTTCTTATTTATATTTATTTATCTGTTTGACATTTGTTAACCAGGATAATCCAACTGAGCAAAAGCTCTTTTTCAGCGGAGGCCCAGGGAGAAAAGCTCCACAGTAAAACAAGATAGTAAATCACAATAGTTAGTAAGATACAATAGTAAAATACAATAGTACTGTACTAATATCAGACATTGACACACATCCATTATGCAGAGATTTTTTGTTTAAACAGAGCTACAAGCAGTAATATAAATGCAGTGTTGTCATATTATTTAAATAAAGACATGTATAAATACAGTAAGAAAGATAATTATGATAGTGTGCAAGGGAAAGTGTCTTGTTGGTAAAAGGTAGTTGGGAAAAAGGAAGACTGCTGTTAGTACTGGAGATTAATGAGAAGTAAGTTTGTTTTGAGGGGGACTAAGGTAGAGGAGTAGGAGTAGAGGAGGGTTAGGCAAATAGGTGGAAGGGAATATACAGTTAGTAGGGAGGTTAGGTGAAGAGAATAGAGGAGAAGAATAAGGGATGAGCTGGGGTAAGAGGAAGCAGATAAGATAGGAGTTAAAAGAAAATATAACAGGATAATAAGAAAAGAATGAAAGTTGGATAGAATAGGTTATGCCATGTGATAAATACATGTAATGCTTTTAAAATGTAGTTGGTGGAAACATCTTCTTTCTCTCCTTTTTTTTGAAAGTCCAATTTTCATATTCACTGTGCTTGCACAGACGAATCTTTAATAGATGGCATCATTCTAACATGTTTACTTCAAAATTTAAAAAAAAAAAAAAAAAAAAAAATGCTGTCAGGTTTAGGCACTGCTGAATTATTTCAGTTTGTAACTGACCTGAAGTACTTTTCTATGGGAATGTTTGAATGCCTTTAGGCTTCTCTGCAGGTTACTTTCTAGTCATTCTGCCAAATATGTTTATAAGAAAGCCAGGCAGTTTCTCCGGTTTAAATGTAAGATTTATTTTCTAGTTCAACTTCTTACTGTATTTAAGGGATGCAGTGATGACAGATTGTGTAAATTGCAGTTACTTAGTGCCTGTGATTTTCTTTAAAGTTTCACTTTTTTTGAGGATGAATACCTTTCCTTTTTATATATCTGCCACCTCTTACCTCCCTCTTGAAGTGTCTACAAAGAAGATAATTGGATAATGTGTTTTGGACACGTGAAAATAATAAACTGTATATTTCTACTATAAAGGGAGTAGTACCCCAGGGTGAAATGTTTGGGTAGAGAAATGATGGGAATGAAACTGAAAGCTTTCCAGAAACAGTGGACCTCAAAAGTGATTGTCATTACAGTGTTTACCCACCAACAGATTGCTTGCCACAAAGTAGGTATCACATTTTTGCGGATAGCAAAAGCTGTTATTCAGTCTCGTTATGAGACAAAGCCCATCTATGTATTTACTTTGCAAAATAAAATAATATTTATATTGTTTGCCTTAGAAAGTAAATTAGATATATAGTCACAATTAAAAAAAAAATTGAATTTTCCTCTTGTCTGGGCTTACATGAATTAGCACTCCCTCATAAGAGAATGGAACATAAACTGTCTTTAGAAAACGCTAGGAGGAAATTACATCGAAAAAAAGGTAATGATGGGAGAAATACATACAGATTAATGTTTTGGAGGAGGACTGAGGTTTAAAATGGATGAATGAATGAACCAAGCAATGTTTGCCTGACAACTGGATAGATATAAGTGATGTATAATGTTTGCAACTAAAAATATGTCAATATGGTTTGTTTTCATTTATATAAATATATGATCTGATGTCAATTTTCATTCTGTCCTCAACTGATGGGTTCGGATGCGACTTGGCCATTGGAAAAGCTCGTGGCAACGTAGAACTCTCAAGCTTCTTTCTTACCCAGAATGCACTCACCCCAATTACCTCAGATCTTGTTTGCCACTTCCACTGAAAGACCTGGTTGTTAGTCTTTCAAGCTTGTTATTAGATAGGTGAAATTTTATCTTCCTTTAACTTATTTTTCTTGATCGTTTCTACCCTTTGATCTTTCTGTCTTGTACTAGTGTACGCTACAAATACATTGTCTTTCTCCTTTCCCCTTGTATGTTTGTCGTAACTCTTCACTATGGTAGCCCTTCTCTTTTCTTTCTTTAAATAAAAAAAAAAAATAGTTTATGGACCTTTTTGTTGGAGAGTGTTCCTGTCATTGTACTTGCTAGGTGGTTGTTGTTGTGGTGTTTATTCCCTGTCAGAATATCTTCTAAAATGTCGGAAAAAAACAAAAGTCCATCTGGGTTTAACAAGTGTTGAAAATGTGGTCAGAAATTACCCTTCTCTGACAGTTATACACTTTGCGTGTACTGTCTTGGACCCCTTCATCTTCAGGAAAACTGTCTGATCCATCATGCATTCAATCCAAGGGTGTTGGTAGAACGCAAAAACAAATTAATATTGAAGGGTTTACTTCTGTCCTTCTTTAGTGAGGCTTTATCTGGAGCTACTAAAGAAAAATCTAAGAACATTTTTTCCACTTTTATGAGCACTTCCATTGCTTTTTCTAAGTCTGCGGAGCAGTCTTTGAAAAGGTATCTTATGGATCCATCTGTTCCCTTGGATCCTAAGAAGGAAAGAGCAGAATATATGGATCCGACTTCAACCTCAGATCTGAGACATGTAAAGAAATAAGAAGTTATGTACTCACCATAACGTTCCATCTGAGTAGGTATCTTCATTTGTCTGCAACCTTTGGGATACGGATCCGAGCCAGCAACTTCTATACAGCATAGATCCGAGCTCCTAGCTCCTCCCCTTACCCATAATCCCCTGCCTCCCCTGACTGACCTCAGATCAAGTTTGCCCCATAGCACAGCTGATAAAGGTGTCCCAAAGGGGACAGATGCTAAGAACCTCAAGAACGATCATTTTGGTCAGGGGGAAGGAGGGGGGGATGGTTGCAGACAAATGAATATACCTACTCAGATGGAACGTTATGGTGAGTACATAACTTCTTAATCTGAAGTAGGGACTTCATTTGTCAGCAACCTTTGGGACAGAGTCCCCAGCTACCTAAATCTTGGGTGGCCTTCATGGAAGGATATTCCGGAGCACCGCAGAGCCAAAGGACGCCCTGCCTCGGGAGACAACATCTATTTTATAGTGGCTGATAAAGGTGTGAGATGAAGCCCAAGTGGCTGCGGAACAAATGTCATCCAGTGGAACCCTAGCTTGAAAGGCCGCCGATGTAGCAACAGCCCTAGTAGAATGAGCATGGACTCCTTGAGGTGCAGGCCTTCCCGAGCTCTGATATGCTAAGAGAATACAACTCGAGATCCATCGAGAGAGAGAAACTTTAGAAACTGGCTTTCCAAAATTACTTTTGGCAAAGGAGATAAACAACTGATCGGATTGCCTATGATCAGCAGTTCTATGAATATAAAAACGTAGTTGTCTGTGTACGTCTAAGGAATGTAGTTTGTACTCTCCTTTGTTTTGAAAGTTGGGGAAAAACACTGGGAGATTGATAGATTGATTAATGTTCGCTTCTGAAGATACCTTAGGTAGGAAGGACGGATTGATCCTGAGGTGAACCCTATCCGGGTGAAAGACCAAATATGGTGGTTTGACACAAAGAGCTTGCAATTCCGATACTCTTTTGGCTGAGGTTATGGCCACCAAAAAAAGCTGTCTTCCAAGAGAGAAATTTGAGATCAACTGTGGCCGCCAGTTCAAAAGGGGGACCAGTCAAGGCCTGTAAGACTAGGGATAAATCCCATGGAGCTACCACCTCTTTGACTGGAGGCCTAAGGAGGAAGGTACCCTTGAGGAAGGTCTTACACAGTTTGGAAGTGATAAGAGGGCCAGACTCTTGCCCCACGTGATAGTTTGAGATTGCTGCAAGTTGTACCTTGACTGTGGAAGAACTAGCGCCCTGGTGAAAGAGAGAGGTTAGAAAGTCTAGAACCGACACTATCGGGGCTGTAAAAGGGTCTAAATGATGGTTTTCTGACCAAATGGTGAAGCGTTTCCACTTACTCCGATAAACCCTCCTGGTGGAAGGCTTGTGAGCTGCTACAAGAATGGCTTTGACAGGTGATGAGATCCCATGAGTCCTTATGGGGAGTGGAACTGGAGCAACCAAGCCGTCAGCTTGAGGTTGACCAGGTTCGGAGTTGGAAGATCGAGAGGGTGAGAAATGAGATCCGGGAGGTGATCCAGAATCCATGGTGGATACACTAGGTGAGACCATAGGTAAGGGAACCACATCTGACTAGGCCAGAATGGGGCAATGAGGATCATCTTGCTCCCCAACTGCTTGGCTTTCTGCAATAATTTCAGCATCAGGGGAAGAAGAGGGTACGCATAAAGCAGGCTGGACTAGAGAGTCTCTCGGGGACTCCCCCGGAGGGGGGATCAGAGTGAAGTAATCATTACATTTGGTGTTTGAAGGAGAGGCAAAAAGATCGCAACAAGGTTGCCCCCATCGGGCAAATACTTGATCTGCAACTCGAGGGTTGAGAGACCATTCGTAAGGAGTCAAGATAGTATGACTGAGCCTGTCCGCTAGAATGTTGGACCGTCCCGGAATGTGCGTTGCTATGAGAAAGCGGTTGGTGGAAATCACCCATTCCCACACTCTCATGGCCTCGCGGCAAAGGGGGTAAGACCTGGTTCCCCCTGTTTGTTGATGTACCAGACGACTGACATGTTGTCTGTCTGTACTGCAATAGTCCCTACCGGGAGAGAGCTGTGTAGTGCCTGCAACGTCAAAAGCACCGCCCTCATCTCTCTAGGACATTGATATGCAAAGAGAAATCTACGTCGATCCACATGCCTTGGACTGTTCTGCCTGAAAAATGCCCCCCCCCACCCCAGGCGAGAAGCGTCCATGGTCACTGTGTCGACTGGCTGTGGTAGTGAGAAGGGACGTCCCGTGTGGAGATTGGGGGACTGGAGCCACCACACGAGCGACCTTCTGCAAACCTTGCTTAAGGAAATGGGATGAGACAGGGGATTGCGAGACAAGGGACCCCATTGTACCTGGAGGGTCCACTGCAGGACCCTCATGTTCAACCGGGCCAATGGCAGTAGAGGGATTGCAGCCGCCATAGATCCTAAGGCCCTCAGGACCAATTCCGCTGAAGGGGTCTGCAGTTGAAGAATGGCCTGCACGTGCAACATCAGGTTCCAAAGCCGATCTAGAGTCAAGAACGCAAGCATCTGTCTGGAATCCAGTCTCGCCCCTATAAAATCCAACACCTGTGTAGGGATCAGAGAGGATTTGGTCATGTTGATGGTTAATCCTAATAGCGGAGCCAGACTGAGGAAATAATCCCTGCATGAACAAAGTAGATGCCTTGTTGGGGCCAGAAGGAGCCAGTCGTCCAGGTATGGAAAGACCTGAATTCCCTGGAGTCTCAGATAGGCCGCTATTATCGCTAGGACTTGGTGAACACCCTGGGGGCTGAGGTGAGGCCGAAGGGGAGGGCCCTGAATTGAAAGTGACTGGCTCCCAGCCGGAAGCGGAGAAACCTCCTGGAACGCCTGTCGACTAGAATGCGATAGTACGCATCCTTGATGTCTATGGAGCACATCCAGTCATCCTCCCGCAATAAGGGGAGGACGGATTGCAACGTGACCATTCAGAACTTTTCTTTGGGTACCGCCAGGTTTAGGAGAGAGAGGACAAGGATGGACCTCAAGTCCCCCATCTTTTTTGGCACCAGAAAGAACCTGGAGTAAAACCCTGATCCTGTTTGATCTGGGGGGACTGGCTGGATGGCTCTTTTTTGCAGAAGCTGCTGAATTTCTGCAGCGGCCACCTCCCTCTGACTGGGTGGTACGTCGGGGAGGCCTCTGATTCTGGGGGTTACGATAAAGGGAATTTGGTAACCTCTGGATATAATGCGAAGCACCCAGCAATCCTTTGTTATGGACTCACACATTGCTAGGTGCCTCGAAAAACGCCCCCCGACTACCTCCAGAGTGGAGCAGTCGGGTAACCCCTCAGGGGTTCTACATGGACCTCTCAGAGAACAGTTCTCTGGACCCCAAATTCCTGGGACCCCCTCTGCCTCTGGGGTGGCGTCCTCCCTGTCCTCCTCTGCCATGAGAGGGCTGGTTGTCCTGAGCAGACTGGGATTGATGCGATTTTTGGAACCACATCTTCTTCTGACCATTTTGGTTCTTGGAAAAAGGCCTCTGGGGCACAGAGAAGTGGGCTCCGACGGCAGACAATGTCTTCCCGTCTTTCTCGCTCTGGACAAGAGTGTCGCAAACGGTTTTGCCGAACAATGCAGAACCATCAAAAGGGACATTCGCAAATGACGCCTTAAAGGGTTCCGAGAAGTCACAGTGACAGAGCCAGGCCTGTCTCCTCATGACAAGCCCGACTCCGCCTGCTCTAGTGGCTCCCTCCGTAGCATGAGACAACAGCCTCATAGAGGGGTTAGAAATAGAGCGGAGGGTGGCCATTCGGGAGGAGTACAGATCCTTGTCTCCCTCCGACATGGACCCTGGGGGGGAAGCAGCGTATTCCTTAATTAGATCCCGCTGCATCCGAATAACGTGTGCCATGTAATTCAAGGCCCTCATAGAGAAGGTCGCTGAACTGAAGGCCCGCTTCCCAAGACGGTCCATCGCACGAGACTCCTTGCTCGGAGGATGAACCGCGGGGCTCTCCTGAGCCAACTCTTTCTTGGTGGCTGCAGCCATCAACATGGCATCCACAGGGGGACCTCTGCTCCAGTGTGATCTCTCTGCAGGGGGGCCCAAAATTTTGTCCGGGCGCTTGGGGATTGGCTCTACGGTGTCCGGTTCCTTCCAAGCCCTAGTGGATATGAGATCCACGAAGGGGTCAGGTGGAGGGGACACCCAAGAGGTAGATGGTCCTGCCTCAAACGCCTCAAGGAATACAGACTCATCAGAGGAAGCCTTGGGGGCAGACCACCCCCCCCTGATTTTGAGCATTTCCATGATGTCTCCGAAGGAGACATCCTTGGGGGTGACCTAGGGGAGCCTTCCCCTTCATCTAAGTCCGTATCTTCGGTGAAACTCTCAGGGGAGTCTATGTGCCTCCTCTTGCACTTTGCCTTGTGAGGAACCTCCTCGGGGGGGCTGTCCGAGGAGTCCTCACGGGCTGTATCTTGTTCCACTGGAACTCCTAGAGGCGCTGAGGCAGGCAGCCCCGAGGGCCGGATGAGGGGAGCCAGGACCAGATGAGAAGGAGTCGATGTGCCCAGCACGGTCGGCTCCGACCCACCCCCGGATCCAACGTGGCTCTGCTCCGAGCGCTCCGAACCCGGAAGGTGGGTCAAAGAAGGAGTAATAGGGGTGAAAAAAGGGGTCAAGCTCCCCCCCCCGGTAGGGGGGGGCAAGAGCACTCCCATCTGCATCTGGGCCTGGATGAATCTCCTCATCATCTGGTCCATGTCCGCATCTGACATGCTAAAGGTGGACCTCGAAGAGGCCACCGAGGCCGACCTGGAGTGCCGCCTCGATGGGGACCGGGTCACCTCCTCCTCGGGTCTCGGGGAGAAACAAGGGGATTGGATCCGAGGAGGAGGAGACCGAGAAGACCTGGATGGAGAAGCCCTCTTGGCGGGTGGGGCCGATGAGTCCTCGGCTCGCCACTTAAGGTGCTTCTCCCTCCGCTTCTCTTTCCTGGACTCCCTATCCTCCGGAGCCGAAGCGGGAGGTTGAGTCCCGGTCGGAGGAAGGGAGGCAGGAGTGACCGTTACCCGGGGGGGGGTAGCGGCCACCGAAGTACCAGAGGCCAAAGCCGAGTCTGGGGGTAAAAGGCCCGTCGGCACCAGCTTCGACCTCTGATCCTTAAGTGCCCTGGGGTTGAACACCGCGCAAATCGCGCAACCCGAAGAGAGGTGTTCAACCCCAAGGCACCTAACGCACCGAGTGTGGCCATCAGCCGGTGAAAGCTTGTGACCACACTCTGTGCATTTAGAAAAAATGGCTTTAGGGGCCTCCGACATAACTAATGTAAAGCACACTCACTAGGCCCCTACACTCAAGACACACACACACGCTACGACCAGCGGGGAGGGAGGAAAAATTAAAAATTAAAATTTAAGCTAAATAAGCTAAAATTAAGAAGATTTAGTGTTAAGGTTAAACCTAACACGCACACACAACCACTCAATCAGATGAGAAGAAAAACAAAACTTTTTTCTCACAAAGTCGCCAAGAGCTCTAGAATCTAGCTGTTGCTTGAAGAGCGGCAAACTAGATCTGAGGTCAGTCAGGGTAGGCAGGGGATTATGGGTAAGGGGAGGAGCTAGGAGCTCGGATCTATGCTGTGATAGAAGTTGCCGGCTCGGATCCGAGATCGGATCTGTATCCCAAAGGTTGCTGACAAATGAAGTCCCTACTTCAGATCAATCCTTGGATCAGACTATCTCTTCGGATCCGGCATGCCTAAAAATTAAACGTACATCAGATCAGACCCCCTTGGATCTGACACATAGATCTGAGGATGTTGTAATTTTACCCAGAACAAAATATTCCTCCTCACTTGATCCAGTTCCTTCTCCGTTCTTAAAGAGGCCTAAATCTCCATCAGGATTGTCCACTCGCTCTTCCAGAAGCCTTACAGAAGATGATGTGGTGAGGTTAGTGAGAGAAATTCGGTGCAGAGCCAGTTAGTGCCCCTCTTGGCTCCTACCCCTTTGGGTCAGGAGATCCGTACTTGCAGTGCTCCACTTTTGCCTGTTCCTCCTCTGACTCTTTCAGGGTCTCAGAGCGCTTGGATCTGAATTGCCCAGGCTTGTCTGCTTCAGATCCAAGAATTTCTTTACCCTCAGATCTAAGGCATGCTCCGAGCTTTTCTGTTCAGTCAGAGCTGATTCTGCCCTGTTGGGTCCGAGGTGCTGCATTCAACTCTGAGGGTTTTAGAACCATCTCTACACCTCGGAGCCTCAGCAATGGTTAGTTCAGCTCTTACTTCAGCTTCTAGTGAGCTGCCCTTGGAATGGGGAGGGACTGCGGATCAGACACTGGCTGTCTCGGATCTGGGGTCCTATCCCTCACCAGGGTGGTCTGCCTTTGTGGTCATGGAGAGAGCCTTGTTTGCCTCCCTGACTCAGATGGTGCCTAACCCCTTGGATCCTCTGTCTACATCTGTCCTGTCTGCATCTGGAGTCTCAACTCTGTTCTCCACATTGACAGCTGGTGCCAAACTCCAGGCTTCCTATCAGTGTATGCCCACTTCTTCTGACACCTTTCCAGAGTATTCACTGAAGAGGTCCATAAGAAGAATCTAGCACTAAAGGTATAGATTTTGATGAGGGTGAAGGCCCTGCTGTCATCTCCTGATGTCTCATTCGGAGACATCCTAGAGATCCTAAAACATAGAGGTGGCTGGAAGTCCAGCATCCATTCTTCTGAGGAATCTATACTCCTGGAGGTGTTGGGTACTGGCCCATCTACCTCCTGGGTAACTTTACCTGCCGTCAAACTCATTAACTTGATCTTGCAGCAAGCATGGCAGGATCCAGACACCATTGAGCCAGTCCCCAGAAAACCAGATAAGATAATGACAGCTCCAGAAGATAAGCAGTTTTGGTCCAATGGTGTGCCTGTTGATGCCATGGTTGTGGCAGCGGCCACTAAGAAGGAGCTTGCATTGGAAAGTTTCTCTGTTCATCCCCCAAACAAGGAGTCTCGGGTGATGGACAGATTCAGGAAGTGTGTCAGTGCTTCAGCAACCTTTGCATTAAGTTCACTGAATTATTTGCCACATTTCACGAGACTACAGCGAGACCTTTTTATGGAACTGTCAGATATCCTTTCAGGATCCATTTCTGAAGAGATGAAAGCATCTGTCACCTCTCAGTTGGCTGCCCTAGAGTCAAAGTACAACTCCTCTGTAAGGCTCATTTCTAAAGTAACAAGAAATCTCTAGAGCAACGGGTTCAGGCTTTGCCATCAGGACACACACCTGGATGTGCTTATGTGATTTTGTGGAGCCCTTTATCTTCGTTCATCAGTGCTTCTTTTGATGGAATGTCTCTTTTTGGCCCCAAGGTTAAAGCTATTTTGTCTAGCTTTGAGAAGGATGGAAAGACTCTTTCTGCTATGGGCGTACGCTTTTCCACCCCTCAAAGAACCTTTTCAAGGAGTCATTGAGGCTGGAGTAAAGTGTGGTTTAAAAAAATCCCAAGTATCTTTCCAGGACACTTGTGGTGGAGATTCCCCCTGAGGCATTGTGGGTAATCATAATGGTAGAGGCCACCCTTGCAGCAGAGGTGGTCTGCAGAATGAAGGTTTCAGAGATTCTTTCTTTGGTAAACATTTTCAGCGCTCCTGAAAGGAGGTCCGATCCTCGCCCTCTGGAGGCAAACAGGGGTCATTTGTTTCTGCACCTGAGAGCCTGTCTAGAAGTAACAAAAGATACTTGGGTGCAGATGATCATTTCCAGAGGTTATATGGTACTATTTTCCCTTTATCCTCCCCCAAGTCGAGAAAATTCCCTAATGCTCCACCCAGTCAGAGGGAACAAGCAGCAATTCAAATTCAAAAGCTGCTAGAAAAAGGAGTCATCCAAAAGTCCCCCCCTCCCAAACCAGATAGAATCTGGAACATACTCAAGGTTCTTTTTAGTGCCAAACAAAACAGGGGATTGGAGACCAACTCTGGAACTCAGTATGTTAAACAAATCCATTTGAAATACCAAGTTCTGGATTGTCACAGGTCAGTCCATTCTTCCATTTCTGGAAAAGAACGATTGGATGTGCTCAGTAGATCTTCAGGATACATGCTGTCATATAAAGATGAACAGGTGATCCAGAAGATTCTTACGTTTCCAGCTGGGAGCCAGTCACTACCAGATGTCAATGTTGCAGTATTCTTTACATGTGGGAAGTCCTCCACCCAAGTGACCTGAAGTTCAGTCAGCATACAACAGCTTTGAACTGCTGCAGTGTACATGGGATGTTGCACGTATGCACTGATAACGTCAGGCATAAAAGGATGCCTGCACATACCATCCACAGAGAACTTTTCTGCCTCCATTCAGAACGCTTGACACATAGATTGGTCTGCTGCCTGATTCCATTGGCTGCTGCCAGCTTTCAGTTAAGTGCCCCATTGGAGATTTATTTCTTTGCTTCTGCCCTTTGTGCTTAGTTCATGTCATCCAGGAAGGGCAAGTGTAGGTGTGGAAGGCAGATTCCACATAAGGACAGCTACAATCTTTGTTTTTTCTATTTAGGCCCCAGTCACGACCATCGCTCTTGTTCCATCTGTCAGGCCTTTGTCCCAAAAACTTTGCGTAGCAAACTTTTGGCTTTAAATCTTTATTTAGAGAATCAACAACTTAAGTGTCTTGCTAAGGACGTTATAGAAGGTTCCGTGGGTCCTTCAGCTGAATCGATTTTGAAGAGGAAAGTCAGTAAACCTAGACCTGAATTCACTTCGGCTGTGCTTCTTTCCACTGACTTACCCGTTGAGGTTAGTGAAGACCCAGTGTTACGTTCGGAGATTGGGTCCAGTTCCTCAGTGAGTACCTCATTGGAAACTGTTAAGCAATCTGAACTTGGCACATCCTTAGAAGCAGTGCAGATGTTCATTTCAGACAGACAAGAAAAAACATGGCTCATTATGCTGGAGGTCCCTAGAGACATACCTCTTACTCCAGTTAGGGAGTAGATTCTGGAGTCAGTTGCGGAAGTCAGGCCTGCATCAGGTTCTTCCACATCTCAACATAAAAACAAAAAAAAAAAACAACTCTCAAGCCCCTTCCTCTCTACAGTCTGACTGGAATACTTTCTCTCAGGGGCTCATTATGGCTTTGATGCCTTCCTCTGCTGTTTCTGTTCCTTCTAACACATCCTCTCCTGTTAAAGAGTTTAAGAACAGGTATTATCCGATGATAAAGATGATGATTCTTCTGTTGAGGATTCCTTGGCATATTCCATACAAATTACTTCCCCTTTAGAATATGCCTCTGCAGAGGAGGAGTCCAATGGGGAGGATTCTCCAGTAGAAGATATTTCTTTTGAGGAGACCATTAACAAAATGAGACATTTTATTTTTAAATGACTGTTCACAGATTTCAGAAGAGCAAAAAAGGTATTATGACCTTTTACAAATGGAAGTACCTTCCCCTTCTCTTGTACCTCCTGATTTGCCAGCCTTTTTAGATGCTTTCTCATCTTCTTCTAAGGACCCTGCCTCACAGGCTCCTTCTTCTAAAAGACCAGACAGGTTCTACAAGGTGCCTGATGACGAAAATTCTTGTATATGTGTTCTTCGGCTGATCCAGCAGTTGTTTCCTTTGCTTCAGACAGGTGTTCTAGGTTGTCTCCTCCTTCAACACGACTGCCTTCTGATAAAGAAAGAGTAAAATTTTGGAAAGACTTGGTGAGAAAGTTTATACTTGCTCCACTTTGACCATCAGAGCTATGAATTACCAAACTCGTATGTTCAGGTATTCTTTGGCCCTTCTTTCTCAGGCCTCTCAAGATCTTTCTCAACTTCCAGATTCTGACATTAAAAATCAAGTTATGCCTCTTTTAGCAGCTTCTTCTCAAGTGGCTAGACACTCTATTAAATACAATTATGATACTGTTGAGGCATCCTTCAAAGCAGGTGCATCTCATTATATACTTAGAAGGCACTCTTGGTTGAGGCTTCAACCTTCCCTTGCCAGATGACATAAAAGCAAAATTGCTGGATGCACCTCTAGATAAATCTGTTTTTTTTTTTTTGGTTCTGCAGCTGCAGACTTATTTAAGACTTTGCAAGAGAAGGGAAAGGAACTTCAACACTTGAAGCACCTTTTTATTTCTCCTCCAGAATTTCAGAAGAAATTTTCTTCTAAAACATCCTTTGTTATAAGACAGGCATGCCCGTCCTCCTCCTCTGCTTCTTCCTCTAGACTTAAAAAGACTGCTAGGAGACCTTCTCAGTCTAAAACTACTAGTTTTGCCCCTTCCTCTTAGCAGTCCTTTCCCTGCCAGGCCTAATACTGTATGACTTCCAGCCTCTTCCAAATCTAACCCCTCTATCTCTCTGCCTAACTCTGCCTTTTCCAGCTTGGGCAAGGATTAGTCAGGATTCCTGGGTTCTATCTATTATCCAAAAAGGGTATTTCATGACTTGGAAAAATCTTCCTCCTTTCATGGGGTTCCACAACCTCCTACAAACCAATTGCATTTGTTTCCACAGGTTCTAAAAGACTTTTCTCAAGGCACAATTCAACAGGTGCCATTGTACCAGAGAGGCAGAGGTTTTTACTCAAGAATGTTTCTTGTCCCCAGAAAAGATGGTGCTTGGAGACAAATTCTAGACCTTTTCCACTTAAACACATTCTTAAAAGTTCCAACTTTTCACTTGCTATCTTTACAGACTTAATTTCTCTTGATTCCCCCTCAGTCTTTCATGGCTTCACTAGACATCAAAGATGCTTATCTTCACATCCCCATCCATCCTCTTTACAGGAATTTTTTGTGTTTCTCTCTGGCTTCTTTGTACTTTCAGATGTTCTTCGTGTTTCACTGTTGCAGTCATTACATTTGGGTTATTTGCTTGCAGGTAGCCCTCAGTCGGCCTGATTAACAAAGTCTTGGGTCCTGCATCGGTTGCGGTCCCTTCTTCCATGACGTCAGGTCGTCAGGGGTATAAAACATACAGACGACACCATTACATCAGTCTTTCTTGCCATGCGGTGCCCGAAGCAGAAGCAGTTCGCAAGTGCCAGTCGGCCCAAGGTGGTATCCAGTGTGGCTCTTAATCAGTCCATTCATTTGCCAACCTTCTTTCCCAAGCCACAGAACAAAGGGGAACAGATATTGCATTCCTTAGATGTGCACAGACAACTCAGATTCTACTTGGACAGGACTAAACCTCAAAGGAAATCTGAACAACTGCTGGTAGCATTTGCTGCAGGGGCCAAGGGGAAGGCTATTTCAAAGCAAACCATTTCTAAATGGATAGGCCATTGTATTCATTTCTGCTATAAGCACCATGGAAAACCTGTCCCCCAGGGGATCAGACCTCACTCCACCAGGGCTGCATCTACTTCTACAGCCTTTCTCAGAGGGACATCCTAGAAGCTGCTACCTGGAGTTCTGTACATACTTTCACCAAGCATTACCATTTGCCAATTTTCTTTAAATCCAGAGCTGGCTTTGCCACTGCAGTCTTGCAGGGCCTTATAGCTGGTCCTAATGCTATCTAAATTCCTCCTCCCAACCACAGCTTTGGGAATCTACCCAAATGTAATGACTGCAACAGTGAAACACGAAGAACATAGTACAGTTGTGTACACTTACCATAAATGTAGATGTTCGAGTGTATTTTCAGCCCCCTAACTTCTTTTGGCTATACCTCTACTTTCCTTTACTATGCTTAAAAGCCTTTTTGGTGTATTTGCTTTTTTTGTTGGAGGTATATCATTGTACTTTTATATTTAATTGCTCCCCATTAGGGGGGCACCTGACATTTGGGGCAAGAAAAACTGATGTAATGGCGTTGACTGCATGTTTTATACCCCTAACGACCTGACATCATGGAAGAAGAGACAGAGCCGATGCAGGACCCAAGAGTTTGTTAATCAGGCCAACTGAGGGCTACCTGCAAGCAGATAATCCAAATGTAATGACCGCAACAGTGAATATACTCAAACATCTACATTTATGGTAAGTGTACACAACTGCACTTTCTCTGCCTTGCCTTTTGGACTTTCAACCACCCCAAGGGTATTCACAAAGTGTTTGGTGCCTGTGATTGCTTTCCTCAAGGTCAAGGGTATTCAGATATAGCCATACCTGGATGATCTTCTCTTTCTGGCTCCTCTTATCAGAACAGCTGACTCAAAATCTGCAGTTTGTCATCTTTCTTCTACAAACTCTGGGGTTCACCATAAATTTCAAAAGGTCTTCTCTGCCCCTGTCACAAGACCACATCTTTCTAGGGTGCAGGTTGAGAACAGACATTATGATGGCCTTTCTCCCAACAGAAAAGATTCTGTCCCTCACTTCCTTCTTCAAAAACCTTCACTCTCTCTCCTCCATTACAGCCACAGGTTTCTGAGACTTCTAGGTTTCATGGCAGCTGCAATACCCATGCTGCCTCTTGTGAAACTCCACGTGAGGAAATTTCAGTGGTACCCAAAATCAGTTTGGACACAGCAAGCTCACCCTCTAGAGTTTGTGATCCGTCTTTTCCCATGCCTAAAATCCAAGCTTCTTAGGTGGATTCAACAATTTACTCTGAATCCAGGACTTCCTCTTCTTCTGCCCCAGCCTACTTAAGAGTTGTTTGTGGATGCCTCAGACATAGATTGGGGAGAAACCTTTGCATCAAAGAAGGTACAGGTCCTTTGGTCTCTTTAACAAAGAAAAGCGCATATCAGCATCAAGGAAATGAGGGCTCTTATTCTAGCCCTACAGTTTTTTCATCTTCTCTTTAAACCAGGCCTTCTGAAACTGTTTACAGACAACACTACAGCTCTCTGGTATGTCAACAAGTGTGGGGGGGGGGGGGTCTTACCTTTTTTGCAGGTTAGCTTTCATGGCATGGGATTTGGCAGTTCAGTACAAGTTAACTCTTCAAAAAGTTTACATCCCATCCACTCAAAACAATGTGGCAGACAGACTAAGCAGGTCTATGACTCAGTCCCACGAATGGATGCTTCACAGTGATGTGTTTCTGGATAGGTCCATCGGTGGGGTACTCCTCTTCTGGATCTGTATGCCTCCCCTCTGAACAGACAACCTCCTCTATTTTGAGCCAGAGTCCCACATCATCTGGCTTGAAAGGTGGATGCCCTCTCGATGTTTCTTTATGCATCCCCCCCTTTCCTCTCATTCAAAAATTCCTGCTCAAAATTCAGCAAAACAAACCAAAAATCTTACTGGTGACTCCCTTTTGGTAAAGACAGCACTGGTTCCCTCTTCTTCTACATTTAGCCAAGGGCAATTGTAAGATGTTAAGTTGTCAATCTCGCCTTCATTCTTGCTGGATGGGTTCGGAGCCGATCCTCGGCTCCGACTCGGCACTTGCTAAGCTTAAGAGTCACTTTTACCAGCTCGAGGCAGCCCCATATCCCATGATGCAAGGCGGTATATACCCAGATCTCGTTTGCCGCTTCGCTGATGAGGTAATCCTTTTACCAGCTCCTGGTAAGTGTTTATTATTATACATTTAGTCACCCCATTCCTAAAATTTCTCTCTTTCAATAGTTTTCTATTATTGTTAAGATACTTGTAAGGGTTTTTCTGACTAAGTTTACTTTCCCTAGTTTACTTTTTTTAGTCAGGCCTTCATTCCCTCCCATCCCCTCCTCTGTTAGGGTGTGTGTGTGTGAATTTAGTTATTATTCCTTAACTTTAATTGTTCTGATTCGGGACTGTGTGTGTGTTTTGTGTTTGGAAAAGCACTATGTCCAAAGAACAGAGGGTCTCAGGCTTCAAGAAGTGTGACTCGTGCTGTCAGAAGATGTCTCTGACAGACAGTCACACTTCTTGTATATACTGCCTGGGACCTCTCCACCTGCAGGACTCCTGTGCAGTTTGTCACTCTTTTAGCCAGAGAGTCCTGCAGGAAAGGAGAAATAAACTTATATTAAGAGGACTTCTTAAACTGGAGGGCTCTCCAGCAAAATCGGCTCCGGGTAAGCCCTCTAAGACTACCAAGGCCCAGGTTTCTGTTCCTAAGCCTTCGGCCTTGGCTCCGACTCCTTCGGAGTCGAGATCGGCTCCGGCTGGAGCTGATCTTAGCTTGGAAAAATCTTCGGCACCGATGGCTATCGGTGCCGATACTTTGATGGTCACTTTGGTGTCGGCTCCGACTGGCTCCGACGTCCATGTGGCTCGGCTTCGTGTTACGCCACCAGCCGACACCATAATTTCCTTGCCTGTATCGGCTCCGGCTGGAGCCGATACATCTATACCTACACTCGGAGCCGAAAAGTTATCGGCTCCGTCTGGATCCGTGGTTTCTTCGGCTCCAATGGTTCCTTCGTGGAAGAGGTCCAGGTCTCCCTCTTTGGAACCGATACTGTCGGCTCCGACCTCACCTCTTCTTTCGGAGCGGAGCCATCGGAGCCGATCATCTAGGTCTTCCAGGTTGTCAGACCATGATTTAGAGAGGGTGGTAAGCAGATTGTTAAAATCACAGGCACTAGCCCAAATGCTTCATAGTCCGTCTCAACAGACGACTATTAGTCCACACCCTCTTCAAGTTCCTCCTTCGACTCTACCCCAGAGTTTGGAGCTGGAGTCTACGGGAATAGTTACTGCTATGGCTGAGGGGCAGATACCCCCCCTTCTGCGCCTTCAGCATCTACTCTTATCTCCTCCTTGAGACCTTCCTTGGAGGGATTCGTGGCGGGCTTCCTGGTCTGCTCCAAGGGGTGAGTGGCATCGGACCCTTGTCCGACCCCGCTCTTCCCCTTGGAGCTTCGGCCTTGGTGAGCTCGGCTCCGACATCTGCCTCGGTGCCTTCCCTTTTGGTGGGCCCGGGAGTCCCAGTTTCTTCGGAACGGGTTCTCTCTGATCTCCCTGGGAGGGGAGCCTTCGAGGTGATGAGGAGTGTGCTGGCCCCTGGGCTCAGTCAGCAGTCTATTCCTTTAGCTCCTCCCTCTTCGGTGCCTGTTGATATCTCTTCCCACTCTCTTGCTCCCGGACCGAGAGATCCACAGCCTCAGGTTTCCCCACTGGGCGGAACCCCCTCTTCCGAGGATTCTCCTGATCCGTCAGGAGATCCTCCGTGCAAGAGGACTTGTAAGAGGAAGCACCTGGACTCCCCTGAGTCTACTATTTCGGATACCGACTTAGATGAGTCTGAGGGGTCCCCAAGATCCCCCTCTGAGGATGTTCCTTTTTCAGACATCCTAGAACTCCTAAAACAGAGGGGAAACTGGCCCTCCATAAACCCCTCCGAGGATGAGTCGGTATACCTCGAGGCGTTCGGATCTCGACCCTCCACCTCCTGGGTGTCTCCGCCATTTGACTCCCTCATGGAGGTAATAGCTCGGAAGGCGTGGGCAGCTCCTGATTCCGTAGAACCAGTTCCCAGGAGGCCTTCTAAATTTATTACAGCCCCTTCCGAAAAGCAATTCCTTACAAAAGGTGTCCCTGTTGATGCCATGGTGGTGGCGGCCGCCACTAAGAAGGAACTTGCAGATCCTTCCGTACCAGTCCATCCTCCTAACAAAGATTCTAGGCCCATGGACAGGTATGGTAAGCGGATGTTTTCCTCAGTGACCTTTGCTATGTGTTCGCTGAATTACTTATGTCACTTCACCAGACTTCAAAGGGACATCCTTAAAGAATTAGGTGAAGTAGTACAGGATCCTACAGCTCCAGGGGCTCAAGATAAGATTGCTTCTCAGCTAGGAATCCTTAACTCCATAGCCAACTCCTCCATGCGGCTGATTTCGTATGCAGCAGATGGAGCGAGTAGAGCTGCAGGGACAGGAGTGGCTGTTAGGCGTCAATCCTGGATGCGGCTCTGTAATTTTGCAGATCCCTTTAAGGCGTCCTTCACAAACTCTCCCTTCGATGGAGCAACTTTGTTTGGTCCTCAGGTGAAGGATACGTTGACCAGGTGTGAGCAAGACGGCAAGACTTTCTCTGCCGTAGGGGTCCGTTTTTCCACCCCTTCTAGGCCTTACCCTAAAGGACAGAAGGGCGGAAAGATGTGGTTCCGTAAATCTCAGGGAGTCACGCCGGATACATGTGGTCAGTTTACCCCTAGAGGCAGAGGGGGTAATAATAGCAGATGCCGCCCTAGGGGCAGAGGGGGTCCACAAAACCTGGGAAGCAGAGAGCCTCTCTCTGACAAGCCCTTCCAGCATCCCTGAGGTGTTGCCCGACTGTCCATCCTTGGAGGCAGTCGGGGGAAGATTATCGCTGTACCCAGAAGCCTGGCTTTCCCTTTCACAAGACAAATGGGTACAGTCGATCATATCCGAGGGTTACAAGATTCCTTTCGAGGAAAGTCCCTTCACTCACAAAAATTCCCTTCCAGATGTTTCACCCGGTCTAAGGGAAATCGCAAAATTAGAAGTATCAAAGCTTCTACAAAAAAGGGCCATTCAGCCAGTTCCAACAGACCATTCAGAGCCCGGAATCTACTCAAGGTTCTTTTTGGTTCCCAAAAAGACGGGAGATTGGAGACCAATATTGGACCTCAGCAGACTCAACAAGTCCGTGAAAAAGACAAGATTTCGGATGGTCACACTTCAATCGATTTTGCCCTTTCTGGGCAAAGACAACTGGATGTGCTCAATAGACCTTCAGGATGCGTAGTATCACATAAAAATCCACAGACGCTCCAGAAGGTTTCTCCGCTTTCGGCTGGGGTCCAGTCATTACCAATTCAGAGCCCTGCCCTTTGGTCTCACTACAGCCCCCAGAGTGTTCACCAAATGTATGGCAGTGGTCACGGCTCACCTGAGACGTCAAGGATTCCAGGTGTTTCCGTATCTCGACGACTGGCTCCTCCCAGCCACCACCAGGCATCAACTTCTCCAAGCCAGAGATTATACCCTAAATCTCTGCACTCATTTAGGAATTTCTATCAACTACGAAAAATCCTCCTTATTGCCCTGCCAATCTATTACTTTTATAGGTGCAAATTTAGACACTGTCCGGATGTCAGCAAACCTCACAAGCAACAGAATCCTAGACATCCAAAACCATGTGCGGATCATCCTTGCCAGCAAAAAGGTGCAAGCCAGACTAGTCCTAAAGGTATTGGGCCTCATGGCAGCTGCCATTACTCTTCTCCCTTTGGCCCACTTTTACATGCGTCTCCTTCAATGGATGTTGTTCACCCAATGGTCTTACCAACAACTCCCCATGCGTCATCAAATTCTGGTAACACAAACTTGCAAAAACCATCTATCCTGGTGGATTTCTTCTCCCCAAGTTCATCAGGGCAGACCCTTTGTTTCCCCGGCCCCGGTAGCCACAATCACTACGGACGCCTCCCTGATCGGGTGGGGGGGTCATTATCAGGGCAGGATGGTTCATGGGACGTGGCAACCATTCGAATACCACCTGCACATAAATGTCCTAGAGATGAGAGCAGTGCTTTTAACATTGCAAGCCCTCAGCGACTTTCTTCCCTTGGGAACAGTTGCAGTTCACACGGACAATATGTCCGTAGTGTGGTATATCAACAAACAGGGCGGAACCAAGTCCTACCCCTTGTGTCGAGAAGCTCTCAGACTTTGGCAATGGGCGATCTCCTCTCATTGGTTTCTGGTAGCAACGCATATCCCTGGGAAAACCAACATTTTAGCGGACAGATTGAGCAGAGCTATTCTCATGCCTCATGAGTGGTCTCTCAAGCAATCTATAGTGGAGGAGATTTTTCAAGAATGGGGCCCATGTTGCGATCTTTTTGCTACTCCCCAAAACAGCAAATGCCCGGACTTCTTCTCTCTCTTCCCACTTCCAGGCCATCCCCCCAGAGACGCTCTTACCCAAGATTGGCCCCAGGGACTTCTTTATGCCTTTCCTCTCTTTCCTTTGATACCACAAGTACTCCAGAAAGCTACCGTTTTGAGAGCCAAAATGATTCTCATTGCCCCGTATTGGCCTCGACAAATTTGGTTTCCTTTCCTCCATCGTCACCTCTTGGTGCAGCCGTGGCATCTGGACCCAGTGCCAGATCTTCTGATCCACCAATCGGGTCAGCTGCATCGGTCCATTCCTTCTCTCAACCTCACAGCTTGGTTGCTCCACTTCCTTCCTTAGCCAGGCTTCCTATGATCTCTAACCCTGTTAGGGATATCATAGTGGCTTCTCTTAAATCCTCTACTAGAAGGATTTACACTAGCAAGTGGAAACGTTTCTCCCTTTGGGCGAAATCAAGGAATATAGATCCTTTTACTGCCCCTGTTCATACAGTTTTGGATTTTTTAGCGGAAATCCTTAAATCGGGTTCTTCAGCTTCCACTGTCAAAGTTCAGTTAGCTGCGATCTCGAACTTTCATGTCGGTTTTGCAGACCATAACATTATGTCCCACAGGCTTTGTAAAGCTTTTCTAAGAGGAGTTTTTCTCCTTAATCCTCCTGTCAGGAGTCCTCCTCAATGGGACCTAAATCTAGTGCTGACATCCTTAATTCTTCCTCCCTTCGAGCCAGCTGTTTCATGTTCTCTAAAGTTTCTTTCTTGGAAGACACTCTTCCTTGTCGCTATTACCTCGGCTAGGAGAGTGTCAGAACTGCATGTCCTTTCTGTTCGTCCCCCATGTTTGGTCTTCCACAAGGACAGAGTATCCTTGAGAACTAATCCTTCCTTTTTGCCCAAGGTTGCTTCAAAAACAAATTTAAACCAATCTATTGATCTCCCCGTATTTTTCCCCAATTACTCCAACAGATCAGAACAAAACTTACATTATCTTGATGTTCACCGCCAACTCAGATATTATTTGGACAGAACAAAACAATTCAGAAAGTCTGATCAACTCTTTCTTTCTTATGCTCAGAATAAGAAAGGCCTTCCTGTTTCCAAAGTGACCTTGTCTAGATGGCTTTCTTCCACCATTTCAAATCTATCAACTTAGGGGCAAACAGCTGTGCTCAAAACCAAAGGCACATTCCACCAGAAGCTTAGCCACTTCCACAGCTTTTCAGGCTAGACTTCCCTTAGATACTATTTGTGCAGCAGCCACTTGGGCCACCTCATACCTTTGTTTCTCATTACAAATTGGATTTGGCCTCCAGGGATAGAGCCAGTTTTGGTTCTACGGTTCTCAAGAGTCTGTTCCATTGAGCCACCCAGGATAGAGGTGCTAGGGACGCAATCCCATCCAGCAAGAATGAAGGCGAGATTGACAACTTAACATTTAGAAGTTATGTACCTACCATAACGTTCCATGTTAGTTGTCTTCTCTCGCCGCCTTTCTTGCGACCCTCCCTCCTGCCCCCTTGCCTGGACAGACCTTGATCTCCCTTGTCAGGAAGATTGCTTCTTTGGGCGCCAGTTAGTTATCTGGGTTCCCATTATAGCCCTTTTGTTTAGGCTTATTGCTCTTCTTTCCTTAGTGGAAAGTTTTTTGTGTTAGGCGTTTTCCCTATAAGTACCAAACGAGATCTGGGTATATACCGCCTTGCATCATGGGATATGGGGCTGCCTCGAGCTGGTAAAAGTGACTCTCGAGCTTAGCAAGTGCCGAGTCGGAGCCGAGGATCGGCTCTGAACCCATCCAGCAAGAAAGAAGGCGAGAGAAGACAACTAACATGGAATGTTATGGTAGGTACATAACTTCTAATTACCTCACAGCGTGGACCTGCTCCCACAGGACAAAGGATTTCTGCTTCATCTACATTTGTCAACCTTACAGCTGACCCTGTGGGTGATCAACTTTTGATTCCTTTCAGACACCTTTACTCAGAGGATGTGCTTAGGGTTCTGCAGGAGGTCAGGATGCCCAATACTAGAAAGTCTTACTTATTCAAATGGAAGAGATTTTCAATTTGGTCTTTCCCGAAATCTTGATCCAGTTTCAGTGGATGTCCCAGTGGTTCTTTCTTTCTTGTGTGAGTTGAGTGGTTTGGCGTATTCATCAGTGAAAGTTCACTTGTCAGCCATATGTTCTTCGTGTTTCAGTGTTGCAGTCATCATACTTGGGGGTTATCTGCCTGCAGGTAGCCCTCAGTCGGCCCGAATACCAGAGTCTTGGGATTTCTGTGTCGGATGCTGTCGCCTCTTCCATGACGTCTGGTCGTCAGGGGTATAAAACATGCAGCCTGATACCATTACATCAGCTTTTCTTGCTGAGCAGAGCCTGAAGCAGAAGCAGTTCACAAGTGCTGGTTGGCCACTACCTGAAATTTTCATTATTCGAGTTTCAGTCCTGAAGTCTTCTAAAGCTAAGTACCCCATTGGGGATCCTTTTTTCTTGCTCTAACAGATGTCAGAAAAAGTTAATAATTGTCTTGCCTGTGGAAAGCAAATACCTCACAGAGATTTTCATTCTTACTGCATCACCTGTTTAGGCCCAGACCACAACGTTCCTCACTGTCGGTTTTGTGCCCTGTTCAACACCCGAACTATTCATCGTCGGGCTATCTTTGTCGCTGAATTATTTCGCTCTTGTTCTCCGTATTCCAAAATGACTTCAATAAGCCATCTGACTACCGATCATCCAAAAAAATGTAAGGATAAAGACAGAGACAGACCGCATAGGTCCAAAACTGCCGACGACACTTCTGTTAAGCTAGTCGCTAGTCCGCTGGTACTCAGTGAGGCACTTTTGCAGCCCCTGATACCTGCTTCTACAAATTTGCAGGCCTCTACTGAGACCCATTCAGAGTCCGGTGTGCCGCAAGATGCTTCTTCGACTATTGAACCTGCGGATGTCTCTACCTTGGATGGGTCCGGAGCCGCTATGCAGGCACCGGCTTCTGAGGTTGTATTCAGACCCTTCCGATGTTCGTATTAAACCGACTACTTAATTTCTGAATAAAACTTCCAAATTTATGAGGCCCAGAGTTCGCACTACGCCTAGGAAACCGACGTCCAAAGCGCATTCTGAAGCTCCCATGCCACAGAAACAAATGCTTAGAATGGCTGAAGACCTTATTTCTTTAATTAGGAGAAACCAGCCTTCCCCCTCTAAAAGACAAATAATTGATTTTCCTTCTGGTTCTACAGATCATGAGTCTGATGACTCTGACCCCTCAGATTACCAGGATGTACCCTCATCTACCTATGAGGATTCAGATGCAGAGGATTCCATTCCCTCTCTGCCTCTTTTCTTTTGGTAAAACCCTGCATACTTTCAGAGAGCATTTCCTCTGAGAGGGCCAGGACTGCCCACAGTCCAAAAAGAGACTCAGGGAATTTTTAAACTTGCCTCAGCGCAGGCCTCTAGCAATCCCCCCTGTTCAGGAAATTGTAGATGATGCCTTCATGGAATCCAGTCTTACCCATGATACTTTGCACCAGCTCCTAAAACGCCTGACCGTTACTACAGAGTACCTGACTCTCACAAATTTCTATTTAAAAATCCCACTGCAGATCCAGAGACCATTTCCCAGGGGCCTAAACTTATTAAGGCTACTACAGCCAAAAACTCTACATCTTCGGACAGGGATTCTAGGGCTTTAGACAGATGGGAGAAGAAGGTTTATACCTCTGCAACTTTGCCATCAGGGCTTTAAATTGTCAGTTTCACATGTTGAAGTACCAGCAGCATATTATGGAACTAATTAAACAAAAAATTATGTTGATTCCTGATTGTGCAGAACAAAGATTTACAAGAGTTAATGCATTCTGCAAACCAAGTTGGAAAACATACTTTGCAGTGTGGTTTTGATGCTTTAAAAGCATCTTGCAGGTCTGCTGTCACTGGGTCTGTTCTTGAAGGCATGCTTGGCTGAAGGAACAAATCTTGCCAGACCATGTTAAGGCAAAATTACTAGATGCTCCATTAAACCAAGAATGTTTGTTTGGCACTAAAGCAGAAGAAGTTCTTAAAAAGATGAAGGAAAAAGCTAAATCTATGCAAACTGTTAAAAGATTTTCTACAGGTACAGCCACCAAGATTCAGTAGGCCTTGGCTTTCAAAAAATTGGTCCTTTCCAGTCCCTCCCAGAACAAACCCAGGGGCAGCAGACCACCAAGACCACAGTCTCAGGGTATGCACTGATCTAAACAATGGAGTGCTCCCACCTCAAAAACAGGGAGTGGTAAGCCACCCTCTTATGGAAAAAGTTCACAATGACTTGTCTTTCATCCCTCACAGCCATGCCCAAGTACTTGCACCCCAAGGAGGAAAACTCGCCCTGCATGCAAAAAACTGGGAGTACATTACCCAGGGCAAATGGGTCTTAAACATTGTATCTCAGGGATACAGATTCTACTTCCACTCACTGCCAATCCCAAGCAGATTGCCAGACGTCCCCCCAAACCAGTGGGCAGAGGCCCAAAATTAAGTACTTCCTCTTCTCAGTATTGGGGCTATTCACCCTGTTCCAACAGAGCAAAGGGGACAGGGTTTCTACTCCAGACTTTCTGGTGCCGGAAAAGAAAACTCTTGGCGCCCTATCCTGGATCTGTCAATTCTCAACACCTTCCTGGTGGTACCAAAATTCAAAATGCTTACTCTCTAACAGCTGCTTCCTATGCTAGTGAAGGGGACTCCTGGCTGGTCACCCTAGACTTAAAGGAAGCTTATCTGCACATCCCCATAAGGGAATCTTGCAGGAAATGTCTACATTTCAGGGCAGGCTGTATGCGCCATCAGTTCTCTGCACTTCCCTTTGGCTTATCTACTGTGCCCAGGGTATTCACAAAATGCCTGGCTCCAGCCATTGCATACTGCAGGTAGAGAAAAATTCAAATTTACCCATACTTGGACAATTGCATGATTCAGGTGGACAGTCAGGAATTGCTACTTCAGCACCTGACATTTGTAAAGAGACTCCTAACTTTACTGGGGTACACCATCAACGAAAAGAAATCATATCTGGTACCCAGCCAAAAAATTGTATTCCTGGGAGCAAGCTTGAACACAACTTCCCAGATGGCATTTCTCACTCCTGAAAAACAGGTTTATTTGACAAACTACTTCAAACTACTGGCCACCCAAGCCCAGCTATCTGCAAGAAATATACTGCAAGCCCTAGGGTTCATGGCCTCATGCATTCTCCTAATTCCATATGCAAGACTGCAGATGAGGAAACTTCAATGGTACTTAAAAAGTCTCTGGTGTCAACATTCTCAGTGATTCCTATCATTCCTTGCCTAAGGACAGAGTTCCTTTGGTGGGCAGAGGCCTGCTACCACAACGAGGGACTCCCTTTCACTCAAGCCACTGCCGCTCAAACCCTGGCAACAGACGCATCAGACTATGAATGAGGGGCTCACATGGCAGGCAGATGCATTCAAGGCAAATGGAGCCCAAGACAAATGCACCTGCATATTAATCAAAAAGAAATGTTGGCTGTACAGAATGCACTGACAGCCTTCAAATACCTTATCCTTCCAGGACAACTCTTGATAAAGACAGACAACACCACAGTTATGTGTACATAAACAAGCAGGGGAGAACTCATTCCTACCCACTCTGCAGGTTAGCCATGGCTCTGTGGAACACAGCCTTGAGCGATCAAGTGCACCTGCAAGCTCAATTCCTGCTAGGCAAACAAAATTCACTGGCAGGTGACTTAAGCAGAAATCTAATGGACCCACATGAGTGGAAACTGGGACCCACTCATTCAATCTTCTAATCCACAGGTGGGGGACACCGGAGGTGGACCTCTTTGCTTCCCCTCAGAACCATCAATTGAGCAAATTTTGCACCAGAACTCCCCACAGCCAAGCATGGAAAGTGGATGCCCTATCCTTTACATGGGAAAACCTCTCAATCTATGCCTTTCCCCCCCTCTGCCCCTCCTCTCGAAAGTACTACTCCAGATCAAACAGGACAGGCCAAGGACAGTCCTGATTGCACCAGACTGGCCACGCCAGAACTGGTACCCATTTTTATGCAGTCTGACAGCAGTGCCACCCTGGCACCTGCATCAGACCCCTTCCTTGCTATCCCAGCAGGAGGGCCAGATTTTGCACCCTCAGCTGCAAACCCTGAACCTAGCAGCCTGGCTCATTCCATGAATACATCACCAGCAACCCTCAGCAAATAGGTGCTGGATGTCATCCTTGAGGCCAGGAGGCCTAGTACTAGGAAATCCTTTTCAGAAAAGTGGAAAAGATTCTGTTCTTGGAGCCAGTCTCAGGAAAAGGACACAACCATGCCCACCTTACCTCAAATTCAAGATTATCAAGCAGAACAGCTCCACAAAGGCCTATCCTTCTCTTCTATTAAGATTCATGCCTCTGCCATCTCAGCTCATTACAATACTGAGCCACCCTTCTTCTCTCACCCTTTGGGCAAACAGTTCTTGAGATGAGCTAACAGTCTAAAACCCCAGAGGAGAGCTCCCACTCCAGCCTGGGACCTTATCTTTGTACTAGAGAAGCACACACTTCCCCCCCTTTGAGCCTGCTGCTACAGCAGATTTAAAATTCCTCTCTTGGAAAACAGCCTTACTTCTAGCCATCACATCAGCAAGATGAGTGTCTGAGTTGCAGGCCCTTATGGCTGTGGAACCCTTCATTATCTTCCATGCGGACAGGGTCTCCCTCAGGACTAACCCATAATTTATGCCTAAGGTGGTATCCTGTGGGGCTTTAAACCAATGCATTTATTTACCAACCTTTTTCCCTAATCCTCAGAATAAAGGGGAAAGGATCCTGCACTCCTTGGACTTGCACATGCAGCTTAGGTTCTACCTTGAAAGGACTAAACCTTTCAGAAAATCTGACCAGCTGCTAGTCAGCTTTGCTACAGGGACAGAGGGCAAGGTCATTTCAAAGCAAACCATCTCCAAATGGATAGCACACTGCATCCATTTCTGATACAAGCACCATGGAAAACCTACCCCACAGGGAATCAGAACCCATTCCACTAAGGCTACCTCAACCTCTGCAGCATTTCTCAGGGGAGTCCCTACCAGGGACATCCTGGTAGCTGCATCCTGGAGTTCTGTACACACCTTCACCAAGCATTATTACTTGCCAATATTTTCTAAATCCAGAGCTGGATTTGCTACAGCAGTCTTGCAAGGCCTGCTAGCCAGCCCTAATACTTCTTGACTGCCTCAACCCTTCCTCAGCTTTGGGAATCAACCCAAGTGTGATGACTGCAACAGTGAAACATGAAGAACATAGTACAGTTATGTACATTTAGCATAAATGTAGATGTTCGAGTGTATTCACTGTTGCAGTCCTGGTTACCCTCCCTCCAGCCCCCTGACTTTTCTATACTTTCTACCTATCCTCTTTTTTGGCCATATGTTATGGCAGTGGTGTTTACTTTTTACTGGAATTGTTCTACACCATGTAATTGCTTCCTATTTTGAGGGCTCCTGACATCTGGGGCAAGAAAAACTGATGTAATAGCATTGGCTGCATGTTTTATACCCCTTACGACCTGACGTCATGGAAGAGGTGACAGCATCCAACACAGAAATCCTAAGACTCTGGTATTCTGGCCGACTGAGGGCTCCCTGCAGGCAGATAACCCAAGTGTGATGACTGCAACAGTGAATACACTCGAACATCTACATTTATGGTAAGTGTACACAATTGTACTTTCTGCATATCTGCCAGTATCTCCTCTTTTGGCTTCCAGATTGGAAGTAAAACTTTTTCTTAAAGGCATCCTTCATATTAAGCCTCCCAGGAAACCAGTACCACCTCCTTGTGTTTGAATTGTCTTAGAGAAGCTTACTGTCTCCCATTTTGAACCAGCAGTCTCAGCTTCCTTAAGGATTTGTACATGGAAAACAGTACTTCTGTTGCTTTAACCTCTGCTAGGATAGTTTCTGAGATTCAAGCATTGACGGCTTCTCCACCTTTCCTACTTTTCCACAAGGATAGGGTCTCTTTGTGTACCACTCCTTTTTTATGCCCAAGGTGGTGAATGATTTTTCTCTTAATCTATTCAGTTGCCCACCTTCTTCCCTTCTACTCAGTCCTCCTGTGAGAAGATCTTACTCGCCTTGAATGTGCATATCCAACTCAGATTTTATTTGGATAAGACTAGGGCTATCAGAAATTCTGATCAGCTTTTTGTTTTTCATCCCAGGGCTCTGGGTTTGCCTGTCTCTAAAAAGACAATTTCTGCTTGGATTTTTCTGTTTTGTTATGATTTCCATGGTAAAACACTTCTTTCTCCTGTTAAAGCTCACTCCACTAGGTCTGTGACTTCTTCAGCTGCATTCTTTAAAGGCCTGGATACTAATACCATTTTAGAGGCTGCTACATGGCCTTATGTGCATACTTTCACCAGACATTACAAGTTGGACAGCATTTCTAGGTCTAGAGCAGGATTTGCTAGAGCCATTCTCAATGGCTTTGTTGAAAGCTCCTCTGCTTCTTCTGCTCCCCAGGGTTCTTCCTAAGCTTTGGTACTCTCACACATATAAAGAATACTGCAACACTGAATAGAAGGGCATAGAATAGTTGTGTCAAATCTTACCATAGCTATAAATATTCTTCTCATCTGTGTTCCAGTATTCTGTCCCTCCCTCCTTCCCCCCTCTGTCTTGTTTTTCTTTCCTTGGATGGCTTATTTTTGATCCTTAGGTCTGGTGTTCCTTCTGGGGCATTACACTTCTGAGGATGGTTTGTGCAGACGGCTTTTTTATGGCCGACGTTGTCAGTGCATACGTGCGACATCCCACATACCTTGCAGTAGCTTAAAGCTGTTGTATGCTGGCCAGACGTTGAGTCACTTGGGCAGAGGACTTCCCATGTGTAAAGAATACTGCAGGATAGAAGAGAACGACATCCATGGTTATGGTAAGATTTTACACAACTATTCTTTCAGAGTTCTGCCCTTTGGTGTCACCACAACCCCCAGGGTGTTTACCAAATGCATGACAGTAGTAGCAGCTCACTTGAGACTGCAGGGATTCCCAGTGTTTCCATACTTAGATGATTGGCTCATCTCTGCCCTGACCAGGCATCAGCTCATTTTGGCAAGAGAAAAAGTAATCCAGACATGCTTCACTAGGAATAAGCATAAACTACAAAAAGTCTCCTTTAGCACCAAGTCAAGCACTAGAATTCGTGGGAGCACTACTCAATATAAAATCAACTGTAGCCTCATTTCTCCTCTTCAGAGTTCAGACAGTAAGATCACAAGTAGAAAAGATAATTTACAATACCAAAATTTAAGCCCACTTGGTCCTTCACACACTGGAGTCAGTGGTGGCAGCAATAACATTGTTACCCTTAGCCAGGTTTCATGTGAAAGTTCTCCATTGGATGCTGGCCTCCCAATGGTCAATACTTCAACTACCTTCATCGGTTCCGATACAGATCACCAATTTATGCAAGAGGGATCTAATGTGAATGATTCAGTCAAAAGAGATTTTTTAAAGCTGTTTTTCATCCCCCCTTACGCCAACGCCATTGTGACCAGTGATGCTTCCCAGCTAGGGTGGGGAGACATTACCTGGGAAAGACCGTCTAAGGCACATGGTCTCCTAAAGACACCTTTTTGCATATTAGTGTCCTCGAGTTGAGAGCAGTGCTTCTAGCATTGCAGACCATTCAGAATCCAAAAACTGAAAGCCAAAAAAATGGTCCGAATCACAGAAACCCAGTGATAACGTCCAAATGAAGCCTTTATTTAAAAGTTAACCAAATGTAAAATATATATAAATATAAATTCACACTCTTGCTATCTTACTGCAGTGAATTTCTGATTGAAAATTAACTAACTATGATCTTAAATTCCTTTCTTGAAAAACATTGTTTTTGGTGGCCAGTACGCCAGCCAGACGTGTTCCAGAAATTCAAACGTTATCTGTAAAACCTCCATATCTAATATTTCATAAAGATAGTTACATTATGAACTAATGCATCCTTTTTGCCCAAGATATTTTCAGAATCTAACATTAAAGTTTCAGAATCTAACATTAACCAGTCCATCGATTTACCAGTTTTCTTTCCAAATTTTTCAAACAAAGGCAAATATTTGTTACATTTATTAGATGTTCAGAGGCAACTGCATTTCTGTTTACACAGAACAAAGGACATCAGAACTACTGACCCGGTATTTGTTTCCTTTGCAGATATGAAACTGGGTAAACCAGTATCCAAAATTACTTTTGCCAGAAGGCTTACTGGCTGCATTGCCTTTGTTTAGAACAAATTGGATATTCCTTTACCAAGGCAAGTTCATACTCATTCAACCAGGTCCATAGCAACTTCCTCATTTTTTTCATTCAAGGGCTTCCACGGATGAAATATGTGCAGCAGCAACAGCTTGGGCTTCCTCTCATACTTTCATCACTCATTACAAAGTAAACTTGGTATCCAGAGGTAGAGCATCATTTGGCTCAATGGTGCTTAGGAATATCCTGCCTTGAGTCTACCCTGGGATTTAGCTAGCTGGGGACTCTGTCCCATCAGCTGAGGACAGAAGGAAAATTGACAACATCCGATAAAGAAGTTATGTACTCACCTTAATGTTCCATCTGTGTTGGCCATTTTCATTCTTCCTCAGCTGCCCACCCACCATCCCCCTCCATAAGTTTTTTTCTGGAAGAGAGTGGATATGAAAGAAATGGCATAATCCAAGCATGACAAAGCTACAGATATAGCTTTGTCTAACCTTTGGTTCTCTCTTTTTATCCCCTTTTTTGGTGTAAGAATTGTTTTCTCTAGGCTTTAGCTAGCAAACAAGATCTGAGGTAATTGGGGTTGGTGCGTTCTGGGTAAGGGAGAAGCTCAAGATAAGTTGCCACGAGCTTTTGCAATGACCGAGTCAGATATGACAGCTCAGATCTGAAAACATCAGTTGAGGAAGGATGAAAGTGGACAATGCAGATGGTACATTATGGTGAGTACATAACTTTATTTCATATGTCATAAGTGATCATTTAATAAAGATGTTTAAAAAATGGAAATTTTTGAAACAATTCATGCAGAAAAATGGTTTGGAGGGGGAATGAGGTTTGAGAGAAGGCAGTCATTGAATGATATGCTATATGAGTATATGGGGTATATAATACTTGCTGATATAAACTTGTTGATATGGTTTGATTGGATTTATATAAATGTAAGTTTGCCTATGTCACAAGTGATAATTCAGTAAAGGTGTTTAAAAAAAGTGATGGAAAATGCATTCTGAGCAAAATTAGAGATAATAAGCTTTCTTTTAGCCTCAATCACTGTAATCAGCAAGTGTAATTTACAGTAGTTTCCAGTTGTAGATGATTGTATCTTCCTGTATCCCATGTAGAAATTTGCTAACACAGCACAATCTAGTATTACTGGAATGTATGTATGAAACTACATTACCACAGTTTGCTTATGTTTCTTTGTTTAGCACAACTATATTGTGCAAGGTAGAATTTCAGAGGAGATTTCCCTACAGAGCAAAGACCACAATAGTGAGCATTTACGTTCCCATGTTGTCTCAGACGTAAAGTTAACAAAGACGTTATTAAATGTGGGCATGGTTCAGTAGACCTAGCATTTACAACAGCAAATTAAGTGTCTGTGATTGTGCAACATGCCTCATTAAAAATCCATGTGCTTTTGGACGATCTGAATGAGCAACTACTTATTATATCCTTGGACAGGGATTTCCTTTTTGGGCCATCTTTTCAAGAAATTGGAGGAAAAAGGAAAAACTATGAAGAGCTATCTAATGCTGTCATCCCCACATACAATAAAAATGATATTCCTAACATTGACTTTCTACCAACTCCAGAACTGTGGTTAGCAGGTCAAGGAGAAGAAATCCCTTGAGAAGCAAAACTGGCAAGGAAAGAACAGTTCCACAGGCCTCTCCAATCAATCATGATCAGATAAACCTTTCCTCCTCTTTCCCCCTGCTACATCTGTCCCCCATCTCTTAAGGACTATTTGACCCTTTTCAGGAAGATCATCATCAACAATACCCTTCTCCCCATTTTCTGCATGGGGTCAGGGTGTTGTAAACTGTCACCATATCTCTAGATTTATTGCCACTCTCCTACCTTATTCAGCAGTTATGCCTGACTTTCGTAGGTGTTCTCTGAGACAAACCATCCGTTTGTTGGATACCCCCATTTTCTCTTTGCCTTCTTTCTGTCTGTCCTAAATCATCTTCAACAGATTGTCTTCTGTTTTCCTGCACATGTACCAAAACCACCGTAATGTATTCTCCTTGACCTACTCTGCAATTGGAATTTCTTAGGTTTCTGCTCTGATGTCCTCATTTCTCTGTTTCCATGTTGTGCATCCTGCCACCTAACTTAAACTTGTCATCTCCATCACTTTTAGCTCATTCAGCTGCTATGCTTTCACTAACCAGGTTTCTGTACCCTAAAGTAGTAGTGGTCATACCACTGTTTAGTACATCTTGCTTTTCTGCTTATTTGCCATTCTTCTGTCATACATTGCCTGAAACTCTGTCATTTGGCTGCAGCCTCTCTGATTCTAGCTTTGACCTCCTTAGACTTCCCTTCTCCTCAGTCACACCTCCCAGGTACTTGAAGCTATTAACCCGTTCCACTATTTTCACTTCTGTCTCAATTCTGAGCTTCCCCTAATTTGCTGCCATTAAAATTGTCTTATCTCTACTCCAGTTTATCCCATGTCTCTTCAGTTTTGCATTTCATTCCCCTGTCCTTAAATGAAGTTCTTGTTCAGAGTCTGCCTGCTATGCCACATCATCTGTATATGGCAACTTTGTTGATGTTCTTCGTGTTTCACTGTTGCAGTCATTACATTTGGGTAATCTGCTTGCAGGTTGCCCTCTGTTGGCCTGATTAACAAAGTCTTGGGTCCTGCGTCGGTTGCTGTCCCTTCTTCCATGATGTCAGGTCATCAGGGGTATAAAACATGCAGCTGATGTCATTACATCAGTCTTTCTTGCCGTGCGGTGCCTGAAGCAGAAGCAGTTCGCAAGTGCCAGTCGACCGACTCCTGAAATTTTCATTTCCGAGTTTCAGAACCGAAGTCTTCAACTTAAAGCTAAGTACCCCACTATGGAAACTTTTTCTTGCTCCTTACCGATGTCAGTTTTTTTTTCTTCTTTTGGCTTTTCCCGGTTAGGGGTCACCACAGCGGAACTCCGGTCCGCTAATGATTGGCAGTAGATTTTTTACAGGTGTCGAGGTGCCAGCTCGATGCCCAACCATCAGCGAAGGAGCGCCCATTCTACACATGTCTTTCGAATGCCACTCGACCGTGGGGAGGACATGCAGACTCCACACAGAAGGCGCTCCAGCCGAGAATCGAACAGGAGAACCTCTTGCTGTGAGGCAACAATGCTACCGCTGCACCACCGCGGCTTTCCTTTAAAAGTTAATAATTGCTTTACTTGTGGAAAGCAAATACCTCATTCATTCATACTGTATTCCTTGCCTAGGCCCTGACCACGAAGTACCTTGCTGTCGGTTTTGTGCTTTATTTAATCAGCGCACTATCCGTCGCCAGTATATTTTTGCCTCTAAATATTTTGGTTCTCGGTTTAATTATCCAGATATGTCATCTGTTAGCCATCCAACTACCGGGATTCCAAAAAAAAATGCAAAGATAAAGACAGAGACAGGCCGCCGAGGTCCAAAACTGCCGATGACGCTTCTCCTAAGCCACTCGCCAGTTCTCCGGTACTCAGTGATGCGCTTTTGCAGCCCCAGATACCCACTACTTCTGATTCGCAGGCCTCTACTGAAACCTATTCGGAGTCCGGTATGCCACGAGATACTTCAACTATTGAACCCGTGGATGTCTCTACCTTGGATGGGTCTGGAGCCGCTGTGCAGGCACCGACTTCTGAGGGTGTATTCAGGCCTACAGACTTGCATATTAAATCGACAACTCCTTCATTACTAAGGCCTAAATCTTGATCCATGTCTAAAAAACTGACGCCCAGGCCACACGCTCAGGCCCCTATGCCTAAAAAACAAATTATAAAAATGGCTGAAGATCTAATAATTCTAATCAGGTGTAGTCAAACCCCCCCCCCCCCCCCCGAGAGGCCTAAGGCTGAGCTTGATTATGAATCTTTTGATCAGGATTCTGTTTCTTCTGATCTTCTGATGACCTGGATTTTTCCATACCTACTTATGAGGATTCTGATGCAGAGAATTCAATTCCCTCTGCTTCCCCATGGAAAACCTATCCCCCAGGGGATCAGATCTCACTCCACCAGGGCTGCATCTACTTCTGCAGCCTTTCTCAGAGGTGTTCCTACCAGGGACATCCTAGAAGCTGCTACTTGGAGTTCTGTACATACTTTCACCAGGCATTATCATTTGCCAATTTTCTCTAAATCCAGAGCTGGCTTTACCACTGTTGTCTTTCATGGCCTTATTGCTGGCCCTAATGCTATATAAACTCCTCCTCCTAACCATAGATTTGGGAATCTAACATGAAGAACATAGTACAGTTGTGTACACTTACCATAAATGTAGATGTTCGAGTGTATTCACTGTTGCAGTCCTGGTTACCCTCCCTCCAGCCCCCTAACTACTTCTGGCTATACCTCTATTTTCCTTTACTATGCTTAAAAGCCTTTTTGGTGTATTTGCTTTTTGTTGGAGGTATACCTTTGTATTTTTATATTTATTTGCTCCCCATTGGGGGGGCACCTGACATCTGGGACAAGAAAAACTGATGTAATGACGTTGGCTGCATGTTTTATACCACTGACGACTTGGCGTCATGGAAGAAGGGACAGCAGCCGATGCAGGACCCAAGACTTTGTTAAACAGGCTGACTGAGGGCAACCTGCAAGCAGATTACCCAAATGTAATGACTGCAACAGTGAATACACTTGAACATCTACATTTATGGTAAGTGTACACAACTGTACTATCTCTCCCCTCCTACCTGTTTGCTAATGTAGTCCAGCACCAGCATGAAAAGCAGTGGGTCAGAGCTGAACCCTGATGCACAGCCTCTCCCACTTGGAAACCCCTTTGTGAGTCCAAGCACTCTTCATACTTTGTCATTGGGTCTTCATAAATAATCCATGCAATTTGCGCTTTGCATCCCATTGCACAAGGTGCAAGGTTCGATCCTGACTTTTAGCCAATGCCTGTATGCAGTTTGCATGTTCTCCCTTTGCTTTGTGGGGTTACTTCCGCTTTCCAAAACTATGCTGAGTGTTCCCACCTTAAACACACCCAAGAATGGAGCTGTGGGCAGCAGCACAAACTCTAGATGGTACCTGTCAGGGGAAGAATTAGATAGGCCAACCACTTTGGGCATCAGCTGTGGTGTGCAATATCCTCTAGACAGGAAAACAAGGATCACATACTGTGCAGTGTGTCAAGGCTAGCCACTCAGTGATATAAAAATTGGCTGTAGGTGATTTGGTTCTTTTGATTTAATGTTAACAAAAATGGGCATGGATATTTTCCCTTTTCAGAAGGATCTGGTCTGATAAACCTCAGACATGATGTTCATCGTGTAATACTGCTGCAGTCATCACACTTGGGTTATCCTGCCGTCAGGCGGTCACGCAGTCGGCAGAATCCCAAAGTCTTGGTCTGGCGCAGTATATACACTTGAACATCTACATTTATGGTAGGTACAAAACTGTACTTTAGATGTAATCAGCTGAGGTTGCAATGTAGAATTCAAGACCTGCATGCCCATTAAGGTTATGCCCATATCCTTAAATGTCAACTAGAGCTGGCCTTGACCCCGCTTTGATACCCTGCTGACCCAGGGAGCAGCAGAATCTGTATCACCAGAATACTGAGAAAAGGCTGTGTTCCAGATTTTTCTTTGTCACCAGCAAATATGGGCAATGAATGCATGTTTTAGACCTTTTGGTAATTCATCTTTCCCTTGAGGTACCAAAATTAAAAATACTGACCCTGCCGCAGAGTCCTAATGGTTACCGTGGAATTCAGGAAAACTGCTGGTATGCAAAAAGTACAGGAAATTCCTTTGGAAGCAGTGCATAGGCCAAAGGGTACAGAAGTAACCTGGAAGTGGGGATCCCTTGCCTGGAACCTTGAGTAGTCACAAATTTTCTGACCAGTGTGGTTGTGTTTTTAAGGATCAAATACATTCACATTTATTCCTGCTTGGATGACTAACTCGTACAATCCCAAAGACGATCTGTAGGAAATGCAGATGTTCATCGTGTTACACTGCTGCAGTCATCACACTTGGGTTATCCTGCCATCAGGCGGTCACGCAGTCGGCCAGAGTTCCAAAGTCTTGGTCCGGCATCGGTTGCTGTTGCTTCTTCCCTGACGTCAGTGCGCCAGGGGTATATAAGTTGCATCTGACGCCATTTTCTTCAGTCTTTCTTGCCGTGCGGTGCCCGAAGCAGAAGGAGTTCGCAAGTGCCGGTCGGCCGACTCCTGAGATTTTCGAAGTTGAATTTCAGATCCGAAGTCTTCATTAAAGCTAAGTACCCCATTGGGGAAACTTTTTTCTTGCCTCAGACTGATGTCAGAAAAAGATAATAATTGTATTTCTTGTGGGAAGCAAATACCTCATAAGGACTTCCACTCTTGCTGTATTCCATGCCTAGGCCCTGATCACGACGTCATTAGTTGTCTGTTTTGTGCTAGATTTAACAAACGCACTATAAAAAGACGTTTTTGATTTTGCTTTGCACTACTTTGGCCGAAGGTTCAATTATACTATGCTGTTGTATCAGCCGACAACCGCAATTCCGAAAAAACGCAAAGACAAGGATAAAGACAGGCATCCGAGGTCCAAAACCGACGACAAAACCTCTTCTAGGCCACTCGCCGGTTCTCAGTGAGACGCTTTCGCAGCCCCTGACACCTGCTACCTCAGAGCCACAGGCCGCCTCCGACTCCCACGTGGAAACAACTAGGCCTCTGGAAACTCAAGGTATTGGGCCTACGGAAACTAATCCCTCAGATGGGTCCGGAGCCGCTGAGCAGGCACCGGCTTCTGAGGGTGTTTTCAGACCTTCACAACTTACCATTAAATCAGCAGCCAAGACAAAGGTACCATTAAAGACAAAGAAACAAGTACAGCATTCTCCTGGACAGTCCTCCATGCCTAAGAAACAGATGCTTAAAATGGCCGAAGACCTCATTATTCTAATCAGGGGTTCCCATCCCCCTCCTGAGAAAAGGCCTAGGCAGGATACAGACTGACTCCTCTAATCAGGTTTCCATTTCCTCTGATTCCTCTTCAGACCAGGGATACTCTTTAACCCCCTATGAGGACTCTGATGCTGAGGAATCTATCCCTTCAGCCTCTCCTCCTGAGGATTACTCTTTTGGGGAAACTTTACATACCATGAGGGAACATTTCCATTGAGAAAGTCAGGAATACTCAGAATCCAAGAAAAGGCTCAGGGGATTTCCTCTTATTGCCTCAGCACAGGCCCCTGGTTATTCCGCCTGTACTAGACATTGTGGATGATGTGTTCTCTGAATCCAGCTTATCTCCTGACTCTTTGCCCCCTGCTCCAGCCAAGCCAGATAGGTATTATAGAGTCACTGACTCTCACAAGTTTCTTTACAAAAACCCTTCTGCTGATCCAGAAACTATTTCCCATGGTCCAAAAGGGGTTAAGGCTTCCATTGTAAAAAATCCAGTACCCTCTGACAGAGATTCCAGAGCTTTGGATAGATGGGGGAAGAAAGTATACACGTCTGCAACTTTAGCAGTAAGAGCTTTAAATTGCCAGTTTCACATGCTTAAGTACCAACAATATTTAATGGCTCAGTTAAAATAGAAAATGCTTGCTAGCACAGAAGCTCCTGATGGTAAAGAAATGCAGGATTTATTGCATGCAGTTGAACAGGTGGGAAAACATACTCTGCAATGTGGTTTTGATTCTTTAGAGGCCTCTTGTAGAGCCGCAGTTACAGGTTCTGTTATTCGAAGACATGCTTGGTTAAAAGAACAGAGTTTACCTGAACATGTTAAGGCAAAGTTATTGGATGCTCCTTTACAACATGATACCTTGTTTGGTGTTAAGGCAGAAGAGGTGTTAAAGAAAATGGAGGATAAAGCTAAATCTATGCAAACGGTCAAGGATTTCTTACAGGTACAGTCACCTCGGTTTAGCAGAAATTGGCCAACAAAAAAATTGGTCCTTTCCAGTGTCAGACAGGCCACAGAGAGGCAGATACAGATGCCCAAGAGGCAGATCTCAACCCCAAGGCTCAAACAGACAACGACAGTAGGGCACCTCAACCCCAAAAGGAGGTGAGGACAAGTCTCAACCTTACAGGAAACAGTCACAATGACTTTCCCTTGCGTACGCCAAGCACGTCCCTTCTGGAAGCCCCCTTAGGGGGTAAACTAGCATTTTTTTCTCAAAACTGACAAACAATCACCCAAGACAAATGGGTCCTGAATATTGTGTCTCAAGGTTACAGATTCCACTTCCATACTTTACCAAAGCTAAAAGGAATGCCAGACCTGCCACAAAATCAATGGGCAGAGGCACAAAAACAAATTTCAGCCCTCATGGACATGAGAGCTATACAAAAAGTACCACAACAGGAACAAGGACAAGGATTTTAATCAAGACTCTTCCTAGTTCCCAGAAAGGACAAAGCCTGGAGGCCTATACTGGGCCTTTCTATTCTGAATACTTACCTGGATATTCTGAAATTCAAAATGTTGACATTACAGCAGCTTCTACCCATGCTGGGCAAGAAGGCTTGGCTTGTTACTCTGGACCTCAAAGAGGCATATCTGCATGTCCCTATCAGACAAAATTGCAGAAGATATCTCAGATTCAAAGCTGGTACAATGCACTACCAATTCTCTGCAGTGCCCTTTGGCTTATCTACTGCGCCCAGGGTCTTCCCAAAGTGCCTGGCACCAGTAATTGCATTTTGCAGACAAAAAGGAATTCAAATATATCCATACCTGGACGACTGCCTCATTCAAGCAGAGACAAAGGACATTGGACATTCTTCTATAGCATCTGGCGTTTGTGAAAAGGTTGCTAATTTCTCTAGGGTACACAGTAAACGAAAAGAAGTCAAAACTAGCGCCCTCACAACAGATTACATTCCTGGGTGCCAGCTTAAATACAACTGCCCAGATGGCTTACCTCACGCCAGACAAACAAGTGCAACTAACTCAATATTTTCAACTACTGACAAAAACGTCCCATCTCCCTGCAAGAAAAATTCTGCAGGCCCTGGGATTCATGGCATCCTGCATACTACTAATACCATATGCCAGACTGCATATGAGGAAATTACAATGGTACCTAAAAAGTGTTTGGACTCAACATTCTCACACTCTAGAAGCAGTAATTCCAATAATTCCCTGCCTACAACAGGAGTTTCGATGGTGGGCACAGGCATGTCACCTAAACAAGGGTCAGCCTTTTACCCAACCCACAGCCAGGCAAACCCTGGGGAGCACACATGGCAGGAACATGCATTCAGGGCAAGTGGACCACAGACCAGATGCATCTTCACATCAATCAAAAAGAGATGTTGGCTGTTCAAAATGCCCTAACAGCTTTCAAGGACCTTCTACACCCAGGACAACTATTACTAAAGACAGACAACACCACAGTAATGTGGTACATAACAAACAAGGGGGCACTCACTTTTATCCCCTATGCAGGCAAGCCATGACCTTGTGGAACACAGCTCTAACTTACCAAGTTCACCTGCAAGCACAATTCCTGCCAGGAAAGAAAAATACTCTGGCAGACGACCTAAGCAGAAGTATCATGGACCCTCACGAATGGAAATTGAACCCACAAATCTTCAGCATGATAACACAAAAATGGGGATGCCCAGACATAGATCTTTTTGCCTCCCCTCTGAATTGCCAACTACAAAAATTCTGCTCAAGGACTTATCACAAACAAGCATGGAAAGTGGATGCTCTTCTGTTCAGCTGGAAAAACCTAAAAGTCTAATGCTTCCCACCACTGCCTCTCCTTTCAAAGGTACTCCTAAAAGCCAGACAAGAAAAAACACAGATGATCCTGATTGCTCCACACTGGCCACGCCAGCACTGGTACCCTATCTTAAGGAACTTGGCTCAGGGCCCACCATGGATTTTGCCCCAAATTCCACACCTTCTGAATCAACAAAACAATCAGATCCTGCACGGTCGGCTCAAAACCCTAAACCTGGCTGCATGGCAAATACTTTAGTCAAACAGGCAATACCTCTCTCTAAAGCTGTTATGGATGTAATTTTGGAGACCAGGAGGCCTAGCACCAGGAAAGCTTTCTCAGAAAAATGGAAGAGATTCTGCGCCTGGAACCAGGCTCACAGTCTTGACCCTGTTGTTCCAAACATTCCTCAGATTTTACAATACTTAACTGAGATGCTGGACAGAGGCCTATCCTTTTCATCAGTTAAGATTCACGCCTCTGCCATTTTTGCACATTACAACACGGATCCTCCTTTATTCTCTCATCCCTTGCTAAAACAGTACCTCAGAGGGGCTAAAAACATAAGACCTCCCCGGAGAGCACCAACACCAACTTGGGACCTCAATTCTGTTTTGGAAAAACTGACCCTACCACCTTTTGAGCCAGCCAATACAGCCAATCTAAAATTTTTATCATGGAAAACAGCTCTGCTCCTGGCAGTAACTTCAGCACGAAGAGTCTCAGAGCTACAGGCATTAATGGCAGTGGAACCTTTTATAATATTTCATCAGGATAGGGTATCTTTAAGGACAAACCCTACCTTCATGCCAAAGGTGGTATCTAGTGTGGCTCTTAACCAAACCATCCATTTGCGTACTTTTTATCCAAACCCCCAAAATAAAGGGGAGAAACTTCTACATTCTTTGGACATACACAGGCAGCTACGCTTCTATTTGGACAAAACAAAAGCTTTCAGGAAAACTGATCAACTGTTTGTAGCATATGCTGCAGGATCACAAGGCAAGGAGATCTCAAAGCAGACTATATCCAAATGGATAGGACACTGTATTCGGTACTGCTGCACACAGCATGGAAAATCAGTCCCTAATAACATTAGGCCTCATTCCACCAGGGCAACAGCCACTTCAGCAGCCTTTCTCAGAGGAGTACCTACCAAGGAAATTTTGGAGGTTGCAACTTGGAGTTCAGTTCACACCTTCACCAAGCATTACCACCTGCCTCTTTACTCTAAATCCAGAGCAGGCTTTGCCACTGCAGTTCTGCAGGGCCTCTTAGCCAATCCTAACTCTTTATAGACCAGCCACCCAAACTTAGCTTTGGGATTCAACCCAAGTGTGATGACTGCAGCAGTGTAACACGATGAACATAGTACAGTTTTGTACCTACCATAAATGTAGATGTTCGAGTGTTCACACTGCTGCAGTCCAGGTTACCCTCCCTCCATCCCCTCTGAACTAGCTGGACATATCTGTACCCTTCTATCCTATACAACCTTTGGGGTGTATTTGCTGGTAACTGAAGGTATTGTTTTTGTTTTATATGTATATTTTTGATTAGCAATATGTATTGCCTACCCACTTGGGAGCACCTGACATCTGGGGCAACAAAAACTGAAGAAAATGGCGTCAGATGCAACTTATATACCCCTGGCACACTGACGTCAGGGAAGAAGCGACAGCAACTGACGCCGGACCAAGACTTTGGAACTCTGGCCGACTGCAGGATCGCCTGACGGCAGGATAACCCAAGTGTGATGACTGCAGCAGTGTGAACACTCGAACATCTATATTTATGGTAGGTACAAAACTGTACTTTTTGCTTTCAACTGTATCTAGAACTTTGCATTCTTTCTGAACCTATCAGCATTTAGACTTCATACAGGAGGGTAGATTTGGTGTAATGGTCAAGGTCTTTACCTGATACATGCTTTAAGTCTTTTCAGGGGTTATAATCTAAGCTTAAAATGGCCCTTCAGTGGTTAGCCTAGAATTTAGATATGAATCTGTAAGGATTGTATTGCGGGCCTTATTGGACACAACCCTGAATATGGGGTCTTCCTTCCTCCATAAAAAAGTCACCTTCTTTGATGACTTTATTCTGCAACAGAAATAGGACAGTCTTTACAGCAAGGAAACTATTTAGGTTCTTATGTGGTGTCAGTCATTCTTATGGTACTTCTGGCTAGGCTTTTATGAGGACATTTCAGAGGTACCTAACAGTACACCTGGAGGAAGGACTTCCATTTCTGCCAGAGATACAGAGTTTACCTGGTAGATGGCCCAGGTCAAGGAGAATGTCTTTTTTTCCCCATACCTTCACAAACAAACAAATGCTGATTGTTGATGCATTAGACTAGGCTGGGGGAAGGGTGCACATCTGCAACATCAAGGGTCTTTATTAGTGGAGCCAGAATCGGAGGAATCGGCATATTAACATTAAACAGATATTAGAAGTTTTATAACAAAGGCAATAAGGCAGATTGGCAGCCACAGTGAACATCATTTTTATGTTGTATGTAAAATGGAAGGGAACACACACACTATCTTGCAGACTAACAGTGAATGGTTAACAGAATTGTAGTCAGACATGTGTCTCAGGTGTCATGCATTTCCTCAAAACTCAGCAACTCTGGTGATACCCTTAAGAGGCTGGTGTCCTGTAACCTCTAATGGAGTCTGAGAAAAGAGGACTAAAGAGACATAATTGCAAAATGTAGGCAGTGCCAGAGATAGATGTGTTCACTTCGATAGAAAACCATCAACTAGCAAGGTTTTTCACACTTAAATGCCATTCTCCTTCCCATGAAACAGTCATCTTTTCTTTTTATCCATACCTCCCTACTTTTCTGCTGTGCAGAGTTCTGCAGATGATAAATGTAGAAGGGCTAACACTGATTTTCCTGTTCCCTTTTTGACCAAAGTAACTGTAGCTGCCACCTTTTCAGCAACTAGTGAGGGAACCACCTTACATTTTACCTCTGTTAGAGGACCAGTTGGCCCAACAGTCAGACGTCTTGGTGTACCCAAACATCCGTGACTTTAGGCTTACATCATGGATGATCTAACACTTATTCCTCTCAAGCCAAGTTTAGGAGTGTCTCTTAGTACAGCAGGCATTCCCAGGACTCTGCCAATTCAGTAGGGATTCCCTTAGTACTATTATCTGTTGAGTCTTTTTTTGCAGCAGGACTTTCCTGATCCTCTGTTAATGTATATATTTCAGCAGTTTCTGCACGCTTTCCTCTGGATATCCCACTGGCAAGCCAAATGTTGGAAAATCAATTTCTGAAAGGAGTACTGAATTGTTGTCTGCCTAGAAGGGCTGTTCTCATTCCATGGGACCTTAACTTTGTATTGCAAAAAATTACATTAGATCCATTCAGGCCAGCAACATGAGATCCACGCAAGTCTTTTGTCTTGGAAGACCCAACACTTTTGATGGCCATTACTTTGGACAGAAGGATTTCTTAATTGCAGACCATAATGTGCCGAGAGACCTTTACAGACTTTTGTCAAGAAAGGGCAAGTCTTAGGATCAACCCTTCCCTCATTCCTAAGATATTTTCTGTAATCAAAATATTCAACTGCCTGTCCTTTTTCCAAAACTAGAGAACAAAGATGAGAATGTCATGCACTCTTGGCAGTACACAGACAACTTCAGTATTACATGAATGGGAGCAAAGATGTTGAACAGGCATTTGTTTACTTTGTGCCAAGATGAAAAAGGGACAGCCCAGCCACTAGGCACAGTCTTTAAATGGCTGGCTAATTGTGTTTTTTTATGCTGTAAAAATCATGGACTCCTTTACAGGAGCAAGTGAAAGCATATTCTGCTGGGGCTACAAGCCAAACCAACAGCTATCTTAAGGAATGTCTCTTCCCAGAGTATATGTGAGGCAAACATGTGGTCTTTTATTCACATCTTTTCCATGCATTACAAGCTGGATATGCAGTCTTAGGGCTGGATTTGGCATGGCCATCCTACAGGGCATGCTCTGGATTGTTACCACTTAGTGGACACTGCTTTGGGAATCTTCCTATTTGTCATGAGTACTGCAGCATCAGTGATCCATACGAATACATTATCTTAATGGTAGATGTTCATTGTTGTAGTAAAAACTCCAGCTCACCTTTCCCTGTGTGGTATGCTTTTCTGTTCTTTTTCTCCGTTACCTTAGTGGAAATTTTCTTTAGCCTACCATCTGTGCATGAGATATGCAGAAAAGAGGAGGGGGACTCTGCTATGGTTTTCTTGAGCATATACAGAATGTAGATAGATATATATAATTTATTTGTTTATTGCTTTTGTTTACCATGAATGTCTGGCTGGGCACAGGACCTATTTTCAGCAGAGACCTGGGGAGAAAGTCTACAATGTTTAAACAACAGTGGATCATAGGAAGTTGCTTGGTTAGTGGCTGTAGGGCCCTTACAAACCTAGCCAAGTTCTGTCCTTGTTTCCACGATCAGCACCTCATGCCTTTGTCCAAGAAAGACACAGGTGGAACCCTTGGGGTGAATTTATGGATGTTCATCGTGCATACAGCTGCAGTCATTACAGATGGGTTATCCTACCGTCAGGCGGGTCCTCGGTCGGCCGAATTCCAAAGTCTAGGTCCGGCGTCAGTTGTCGTCGCTTCCTCCCTGATGTCAGTGCGGCAGGGGTACAAAAGAGGCAGCCAACGCCCTTTTCTTCAGTCTTTCTTGCCACGTGGTGCCCGTAGCAGAAGCAGTTCGCAAGTGCCGGTCGGTCAGCTCCTGAGATTTACAAACAGTATTTCAGCCGAAGTCTTCTCTAAAGCTAAGTACCCCGTTGGGGAAACTTTTCTTGCCTCAGTCCGATGTCAGACAAAGTTAATAATTGCATTTCTTGTGGGAAGCAAATACCGCATAAGGATTTTCACTCTTTCTGTATACCTTGCTTAGGGCCAGACCACGACGTCTCGGCCTGCCGTTTTTGTGGTAGGTTCAACAAGTGCACTATTAAGCGCCGGGCGGAGTTCGCCCTTCATTATTTTGGCAAAAAATTTAATTATATCATGTCATCAGATACCGACAACAGTTTTGGGAAAAAGACGCAAAGACAAGGACCGACATCTGAGGTCCGCACCAAGTACTGAGACCATGCTAAGGCCGACTACCGGTTCTCCGGTTCTCAGCGAGGTGCCTACGCAGCCCCTGACTACTGATGAAACTATTTTACCAGTGTCTTCAGTACCTGAGGTCGCAGGCTCCTCGGTCTCCATTTCCACTGCAGATACCGACGCCACTCTTGGCGGGGAAACCGAAAATTTAGTGAGGCCTGCCATTTCTGAAGGCGTCTTCAGGCCCTACCACCTTCTCTATTAAAGCCCTCACTAAATCTAAAGCTACCATCAAAACTAAAAAACAAGGCCCTCAGACCTCCTCCCAAGGCCCCATGCCTAAAAAACAGATGCTTAAAATGGCTGAGGATTTGATAACTCTCATCAGGGGTTCTCAACCCCCCTCTGACAAAAGACCCAGATTGGAGGAAGACTACCCTTCCTCAGACCAGGCTTCTATTACTTCAGACCATTCTGAGGACCAGGATTATGCCTATTCCCCTTTTGAAGACTCTGATGCTGAGGAGTCTATTCCCTCAGTCTCCCCCCCCTGAGGACTACTCTTTTGGGGAAACCCTGCATACATTGAGTGAGCACTTCCACTGGGAAGGCCAAGATTACTCAGATTCCAAGAAAAGGCTCAGGGAATTTCTACTGCTCCCCCAGCATAGGCCCCTGGCTATCCCTCCTGTTTTAGATATTTTGGATGATGTGTACGCAGAAGCCAGTCTTAATCCAGATTCTTTACCTCCAGCCCCTGTTTAACCAGACAGGTATTACCGGGTTCCTGATTCTCACCAGTTCCTTTATAAAAGCTATACTGCTGACCCAGAAACAATTTCACAGGGTCCCAAGGGGATAAAGGCCTCTACTGCTAAAAACCCTTTACCTTCAGAGAGAGATTCCAGAGCATTAGAAAGGGGGGGGGGAGGTGTATACATCAGCCACTTTAACCATGAGGGCATTAAACTGTCAATTTCATATGTTAAAGTACCAACCTTTGTTATCCCAGCTGAAAAGCAAAGTGACATAAACAGAACAACCAGATTTGAAAGAGTTGCAGGATTTGTTGCATGGAGCAGAGCAAGTGGATAAACATACCTTGCAGTGTGGTTTTGATGCTTTAGAGGCCTCATGTAGAACTGCTGTCACAGGGTCTGTCATGCGTAGACATGCTTGGCTCAAAGAGCAAACCTTACCAGATCATGTCAAAGCAAAGTTATTAGATGCACCACTTCAAAAAAGATGTATTGTTCGGTGTTAAAGCTGAGGAGGTACTAAAGAAAATGGAGGAAAAAGCGAAATCTATGCAAACAGTTAAATATTTCTTGCAGGTACAACCTCCACGCTTCAGCAGAAACTGGCCTTCAAAAAATTGGTCCTTTCCAGCCACGGACAGACCTCAAAAGGGCAGATACAGACGCCCAAGGGGTAGAGGACAACCTCAAGGATCTTACAGAGCTAGACAGTGGCAAGCACCAACCCCAAGAGGTGGAGAAGATAGGCCACAGTCATTTAGAAAACGGACACAATGACTTCCCCCTATGCCTGCCAAACAAAGCTATAATGGCAGCACCTTTGGGCGGAAAACTGGCATTATTTTCAAAAAACTGGCACATTGTTACAAAAGACAAATGGATTCTGGACATTATAAACAGAGGCTACAGGTTCCACTTTCACACACTTCCAAAAATGAGAGGCTTGCCAAACCTGCCACAAAATCAATGGGCAGAGGCACAAAGACAAATTTCCGCTCTCATGGATATGAAAGCAATTCAAGAAGTACCTGCAAAAGAACAAGGTCAAAGTTTTTATTCCAGACTATTTCTGGTACCAAGGAAGGACAAAGATTGGAGACCCATCTTAGACCTATCCATCCTAAATGCATATCTACAGGTACCAAAATTCAAGATGCTCACATTACAGCAGCTTCTTCCCATGCTGGGCAAGGAGTCTTGGCTGGTAACGTTGGACCTCAAGGAGGCATACCTGCATGTCCCTATCAGACAAGATTGCAGAAGATACCTCAGATTTCTTGCAGGTTCAACCCATTACCAATTCTCTGCATTGCCCTTTGGCTTATCTACTGCGCCCAGAGTGTTTACGAAATGCCTGGCATCAGTAATTGCCTTCTGCAGACAACAAGGAATACAATTCTGCCCATATCTGGACGACTGCCTGATCCAAGCGGATAGCAAGGACATTCTATTACAGCATCTGGCGTTTGTAATAAAATTGTTAAACTACCTGGGATACACAGTGAACAAAAAGAAATCAAAACTAATACCTTCTCAGCAGATAAATTTCCTGGGTGCCAGCTTAAATACAACCACCCAGATGGCCTACCTCATGCCAGACAAACAAGGGCAACTGTCTCAATACTTCAACAAAATGGCAACTTTAACCAGACTAACTGCAAGGAAAGTCCTGCAGGCTCTGGGATTCATGGCATCTTTCATCCTACTGATACCATGTGCAAAGCTGGATATGAGGAAACTACAATGGTACCTAAAAAACTTATGGTCTCAACACAGCCACAGCTTGGAAACAATGATACCACTCATTCCATGCTTACAAAAGGAATATTTGTGGTGGGCTCAAGCATGCCAAAGAAACACAGGTCTCCCTTTCTGTTTACCTCAAGCAACTCAAATCATCACAACGGACGCCTCAGACTATGCCTGGGGAGCACACATGGCAGAGTGCATTCAGGGAAAATGGTCCCAAAAAGAGAAGCACCTACACATCAACCAAAAGGAGATGCTAGCCGTGCAAAATGCCCTTATGACCTTCAAGGACCTACTGCATCCAGGCCAGCTATTGATAAGGACAGACAACACCACAGTCATGTGGTACATAAACAAACAGGGGGGAACTCATTCATACCCTCTGTGCAGGCAAGCCATGACCCTGTGGAACACAGCTCTGGAATTACAAATTCAACTACAGGCACAATTCCTGCCAGGGAAGGAAAACACACTGGCAGACAACTTAAGCAGAAACATGACAGACCCACACGAATGGAAGTTGCATCCTCAAGTCTTCTCAAAGATAACTCAGGCATGGGGACAGCCAGAAATAGATCTATTTGCTACCCACAGAAATTACCAGTTGAAAAAATTCTGTTCAAGGACCTATCATCCACAGGCCTGGAAAGTGGACGCACTCTCCTTCAATTGGACAGCATTGACAGTCTATGCCTTCCCGCCTCTTCCTCTACTGACCAAAGTTCTATTAAAAGCCAGAGCAGAGAGGCCACAAATGATTCTCATTGCTCCAGACTGGCCACGACAGCACTGGTATCCTCTCCTAAAGAGCCTGTCACACTCACCACCATGGATCCTACCTCTAGTTCCTCTTCTGTTATCCCAGCACAACTACAAAACCCTTCACAGCCAGCTCAAAACCTTAAATCTAGCTGCATGGAGAATACCTTAATTTCCCAACAGACTCTCCTCTCCAAGGAGGTGCAGGATGTCATCTTGGAGGCCAGAAGACCCTCTACTAGAAAAACCTACTCCGCCAAATGGAAACGATTTTGTTCCTGGAATCAAGAAAAGGGCCAGAATCCTTGGGTAATAAATATACCTCAAATTTTACAGTACGTAGCTGAGATGTTAAACAGTGGCCTTTCCTTCTCCTCCATCAAGATCCACGCTTCAGCCATTTCTGCACAATACAATACAGATCCTCCTTTATTCTCACATCCTCTATTAAGGCAGTTCCTCAGAGGGGCAAAAAATATAAAACCCCCACGGAAACCACCAGTCCCAGCTTGGGACCTCAACTTCGTATTGGAAAAGCTGACCCTGCCTCCCTTTGAGCTAGCTTCTTCAACAGAGCTACAATACTTTTCGTGGAAAACAGCCTTCATTTTGGCTATTACCTCAGCACGCAGGGTTTCGGAGCTACAGGCCCTCATGGCTGTGCAACCATTCATCATTTTCCATCAGGACAGAGTTTCCTTACGAACCAACCCTTCCTTCATGCCAAAGGTTGTATCCCAGTGTAGCTTTGAATCAGACTATTCATTTGCCTACCTTTTATCCAAATCCACAGGACAAAGGAGAGAGACTACTACATTCCTTGGACATTCACAGACAACTTCGTTATTACTTGGACAGAACAAAATCCTTCAGGAAATCTGAGCAGCTCTTTGTGTCCTATGCTACAGGTGCTCAAGGAAAGGCAATTTCCAAACAGACAATTTCAAAATGGATAGCCCACTGCATACTCTTTTGTTATTCATTTCATGGAAAATCTGTGCCTGTATGCATCAGATCCCACTCCACCAGGTCTACAGCTACCTCTACAGCTTTCCTCAGGGGGGTCCCTACCAAGGACATTTTGGAAGCAGCTACTTTGAGTTCAGTGCACACTTTCTCCAAGCATTATCACCTTCCACTATACTCTAAATCTAGAGCGGGCTTTGCCACAGAAGTCCTGCAGGGCATCCTCGCCCCTCCTAGTTCCACTTAGTACCTACCACCCTTACTTAGCTTTGGGATTCTACCCATCTGTAATGACTGCAGCTGTATGCACGATGAACATAGTACAGTTTTGTACCTACCATAAATGTAGATGTTCGAGTGCTCATACAGCTGCAGTCCAGGTTACCCTCCCTCCATCCCCTCTTAGGACAGGCCTTATGACAAACACCTTTATCATACAACCTATTTGGGGTATTCTTTTATGGTGTATTTGCTTGCAACTACTGTTTTCTGATTTATCTACATTGCATGCTTGCATAATGTTATGTTTTGCCTTCCTTCTGGGGCACCTGACATCTGGGGCAAGAAAAACTGAAGAAAATGGCATTGGTTGCCTCTTTTGTACCCCTGCCACACTGACGTCAGGGAGGAAGCGACAACAACCGACGCCAGACCTAGACTTTGGAATTCGGCCGACCGAGGACTCGCCTGACGGCAAGATAACCCATCTATAATGACTGCAGCTGTATGAGCACTCAAACATCTACATTTATGGTAGGTACAAAACTGTACTTTACCCATCCAATTGTCCAGATTGCGCTTGAAGAGGCCCAAAGGAGTACTATGCTTGGGAGTCTATTCCACAGGTGTAGTAACCTTTGGGAGACAGTCATGTCCCTCCAGCAGGTTCTATTAATGTCACATACCAGGTTAAGGTCTGTAGAGCAAGTAACCCATGAGCCATTGGACTTAGATATGCAGCATTTCCAATAAAGCAGTCAGAGATTGCCTTATAAGCAAGGCAGAGATTGCCTCTGAGTAGTCTGTATGAAATAGAATAAAGTGACATTGATTTCAACCGATCCACATAGGACATATGCTGCATACCTTGAATTCTCCTTGTGAGGAATTTTTGTGGTCTCTCCAATTGTTGCAAGTGCCTGGAAAGGTACATATCAAAAGGGGCATTGTTTTCAGTTATTGGCCTGATGAGGGGAATAGTACACGGAGGTTCTAATTTCTTTTTTTCTGGAGGCAATGCCCTTACATATTAGTAGTTAGCAGGAACATCACTCTTACTGAAGGGGATAATAGTATTTTTTTTTGCATTGAGTTTAAGGCCATGACTTTGGCACCAATCATTTGTTTACGCAAGACCCTCTTGTAAGATGTTGACATAATTTGGGGATTCTATGACCGCTCCCAGTTTGCAGTAGTCAGCAAACTTTGTCAGCCACAGACCTTTAGTTTTTGCTTCTACTTCGGAGAAATATATTCCAAACAGTAGAGGTCCCAGGACTGATCCCTGTGGAACATCACTGGTTATGGGTCTGTTGTTGGACGTGGATTGCCCTGTTTTTACTGTATGCGTTCTAACGGTGAGACATTTAACGACCCACCTAATGATATAAGGGTTGATACCTAGCTGGGTGAGTTTGTCAATAATGCCTGAGTGAGGGATAGTGTCAAAAGCCTTGGCTAAGTCCAGGTAGTCTGTATGCACAGTTTTCCCTGCATCCAGGGCACTGGTGGCTGTCTCGAAGTCCACCAGGTTTAACAGGCATGATCCCCCTTTGATATAGCCAAACTGAGTAGGGTCAAGTGTTTGGAGATTACCTATATCTTTGTTGATAACGTCCGTGATGATTTGCTCCATGGCCTTGTCAGGCTAATAGGTCTGTAGTTCCTGGAGTTAGTGGAAGCACCACCCTTGTGCAAGGGGATAATTGTGGCCGTTTTCCATTCAGCTGGGATGAAGCCATTGCTTAGACTATGAAAAGAGTACACAATAGTGTTGCTAATTCTTATTGGAGCTCATGTAGGATGCAGCCTGGATGTTATCAGGTCCCATAAATGCTGTGCTTTTGGCCTTAGGGCATTTACACCCTGCATTCTAGATATACAAGGCAAGTGGAAGGAATGTCATGGGGTGTGTGTGGTGGGGGCAGGGGAGTGAAGTTTTCACAGAAACTGTCGGCTAAGAGGTTTGCTGTGTCCACAGCCTCAGTGTGTGTGGTATCATTAACTACCAGTTCAGCGCCAATCTGGGTCTTACCTTTTAGGCTATGCATGTAAATAAAGAACACCTTATGGTTGCCCTTAGTTGAGGACACTAATTTGGATTCGTATTTTGCCTTGGAGGACTTTACAAGAAGTCTTGCTTGCTTGTTTAAACTGAGGAGGGAGTGTTTCCAGTTTAGGGCACACTGCCTCTTACTTTTGGACAACAGTTTCTTCCTTTTACTGTAAATCCTGTTAATGGTTAATGGCAGTTGTCCGCCAGGCAAGTTTACTCTTCCTTGAAGAGCTTGTTTTGGTCCTATCAGGTACGGCTGCTTTAATGCGGATATACAGGTGTTTGTAAAAAGCATTGGTGTAGGACTCTGCATAGTTGCCAGTTCCATCTGATGGGGGAGGTGCAGTGAAGATATTTATACCATCCCTTAGAAGGATATAATTTGCTTTGGAGAAGTTTTTTAGTTTAGTTGCTGCTGGTGGGGGGGGGGGGGGGGGTCCGGTGCAATAGTTACTTCAAATGAGACTGATTTGTGGTCAGATCTGACAAGAGAAGACCTCACAGTGGGAGTACTACATTAGTCCCCCATATTGGTAAGCACCAGATCCAAGATGTTGTCACCCCTAGTTGGGGTGTCCAGCAGCTGGTCCAGGGCATTGGGAGTTAATAAACTTGAGGAACCATTGGGCAGGTGAGTTTGAGCATGAGTAACATACCCAGTCAATGGATGGGTAATTAAATTCACCCAGAACCATGGTGTTCAGTTGTATCTTTATGGATTCCAGTAGATCCAAGTAGGCAGAGTGGGTGTTTTGATTCATGGAGGGGGTCCTGTAGCTGGCAATGACTTGAACAGGTGTCCTACCAACAGTTAGTTGAACCTGAAGTGACTCCAGGGAATCATACTGTTTAACCAATCTGGAGGTGTATTTATCTTGAAAGAATATTGATACACCACCTCCTTTAGTTTTCACTCCTTCCATTCATGGTCTGAACGTGTCATAGGATGTATAACCCAGTGTGCCTGGGTTGCTGTCCACTGCCTTGAGGCAGGTCTTGGTGACTGCACAGATGTCACCATCTTCCAAGGTGAGGAGTGCTTCCAGTGAGTGCAGCTTCATGCTAAGACTCCTAGCATTTAGCAGCATAACCTTGAGGTTGTTTTTTGATTAAATTTTTACATCTGGAATTTTGTCCTTGTGATATTGCCTAAAAAAGGCACTATGAGGTGGCAAGAGCCTTTGCCAGTAGCAGAAATCCTAGGAGTGACAGATGAAGACCATCTCTGACAGAGCATCGAGGTCTATCAATCTTATCATCCCAGGCTGACAGAAACTGGATCCCTAAGAATGACACCAGAAACTAATCCAAATATTGAAGTCAGTGATTTTCTGTTTTAAATTGTGGTATCATCCTAGATGAGGGTAATATGCTGCTCAAGGCAAGGGATGTACCTGCCTGTGACACACAGTCAGAGAGCTCAATCATGTCTCTCTTGTAGTCCAGGAAGGTACGCTTCAAGTCATTCACACCATCATGTACTATGACCGAATCATAATGGTACTTGTTGTTGAGAGACTCTAGTGCTCATATGATCTGACGAATCCTGGCACCAGAAAGACAGCTGACTGTGACCTTCTCCATTTTTAGCCTGGTGAGGGGGATGTCTGTGTCTCACTGTAGAGTCTTCTATGACTAAGATATTTGGTGTGGCTGTGTGTTGCGTTATGGCTTTGATGATGATACACTTGTGCTTGTGTCATTATGTGTATTGTGTGTTTTAGGTGTTTATGGTTGATTTTAGTGTGTGTGTTTTGGAGGTTTCTGGTGTTTAGGTATATTTTTTGCGAGTACCTCCACATATGTTGGTCTATGTGTATGCTGTGTGTCATGAGTACTAGTTGTGGCAGGTGGGCTTGACAACCTACTCTGTATTGCAATCTGTTGTGTGAGAGAGCTGTGATTCCAGATTCATAATATAGGTGCATCTCTCACAAATGGTACTGGAATGATTTAGAAGAAGGGGGTTGTCATTGTACATGAGGCAGTTGCTACTGTCCCTCAGTAGACCCATGTCAACTAACCTGCTAGGAGAAAAGGAGGAAAAAATGACAGTTCATGGTCCCAGGAACAATATTGGTCTGGCTGTAACAGCTGAAGAGGGAATACAGCAGGGACAGGTATTAGTAGGTTTAGACATGAAGTGCTCTGGTTTAGGTAATATTTGCAAGGCTAGAGAGCAGGCGTCTGTAGCCATCAATCTCTCTGCTCAGTAGTGCATGATGCTGCAAGATGCACAAACAGGCACAAGCAAGCACAAACCAGTTCAAACAAGCTTTTTAAAGCAGAAAAACAGGAAACAGCCAAAGTTCGAATTATCCAAATAAAAGATCCTAAACAGAGCCCTGCAACAGTAACTCTAGCTAGATCAGTCTAGACTGTACCTTCCTCCCATGAGGGCACAGAAGGGGGCCTCTCCAGACAAAAGATTAACTGTTTTACAAGCTCCAAAGGTCACAAACAGTACTAGGTTCAGCAAAACCCTGAACCTAGTCTGTGCTAGTGATTTTCAAGTGCAGCATATGACGATATGGGCTAGTGTCAGCTTAGCTAGCTGGAGTTTTGTAAATAGTAATATTCTTGGAATATCAAACTGATATGTAAAAGATGCTGTGTTACACTTGTATTGGAACTGTATGGCATTTGAATATCAAACTGATTTGTACAAATGCTTATGTTACAAATGTATTAGAACTGTATGTATATATTGTGAAGGCTGCCAGCCTAGCTAGGTAGAAGTGTGTAAATAATTCTATGTCATTGTAAATATTGACTTCAAAAATGTCACCACAGTGCACCCTGCTGGAAGAAAGCTGATAAGTGAAGCATTTTGTGACTGTTTGATCTCAAGCCCGGAGACAGGATGTCTGGACTAAGAAATTATTTCTATTGTCTTAGGACAAGAGTTAATTACTAGTTTTTATATGTAAAGTGTCCTTTATTGCTGTGGTTTCCTATAAGGTCTAAGATTATAAACAAATGTTAAATTTTGAGTTCTGTGAGCCAGGGGAAACTTCAGGAGAAGTAATAAAAAATATGTCATGTGAAATGACTCCGCAATACTGGGTGGTATTAATTTAAAACTGTCTCACAGAGAAAGATTTGAGCATTTCGGATTTTGTCTAAGTCTGACAACAACTTACCAGGCACTTGCTTTGCTTTGAAAGTAGTATTTAGAACTTAATATTTCTCTTCGAGTTAGATAGAAATATAGCCAGATTAGCCTAACTGTTTTCTATATTTAAGCCAGACTGCAATATTGTTTTAAAAGATTCCTGTGATCTCTGAACTCTTGATTAGCACTGTGTTTTATTGATGAGATTTGTCTTGTGTTTTTATTTTTTATTATTAAATATTTTAAACCTTTCAACTGTAACTGTTTTGTGTAGAGATAATTTAAGCTCTTCGAGTACATTGCATGTATTTGGTGATACTGTCCAAGCCACTCCAATAATCTTGCTGCTCAGTCACATTAATCATTTGGATAACAGTAATATTACACAGTGAAATTGGTCACCCTTTGGGAAGGGCCTTATAGTAGCTGATGTTAGTGGTTGGTGGCAGTGATTTCTACCTTATAGTCTGGAGAGAAGGGAGCTTAGTTGGAGAACCTGTACCAGCCTTCCCCAGGAGTGTCTGTATGTTGGTATATAACTCATATCTCAAAGTGTGTGCGTGTGTTAGCTACTTGGGCTGGGACACGAGGCACTGGTTGAACAGAGAGGGTGCTAGAGGTTTAGCTTGACCACTAGGCTAAGATCTGGACCCTATAGCTGTGCCAGTGGGGAATCTTATTGAGGATCTGGAGAGAAAGGGAGAAGCCTGCCCCAGACTGACTGTGATCTCTGTGCTCTTAAGGGAAATTGTACTTTACTGTCTGTGTATTTGTTATCCCCACAATGTGTACACCCCTTACTGGTGCTAGTGGTGAGGATTGAGGCTTCTTGATTACTGGGCCAGTGCGCGGGGGTCACATATATGTTAGCAAAGGACCCTGGAAGAGCAGAGGTTAACCAAGCTAGCTTACATTCAGAAAAATAAGGTAAATGTAAACGAGCTGTTAAACATTAAAATGGCATCCCACAAAAGTGATGAATAGGACCAGAGATGGTAGATCTGGAAGAAGCTATTGTTTTTTATCTTCAGTAAAGAAGAGAGGAAGTACTGTAATTGCTTCATGGCTCCAGGGCACTGCCATAAACATTCAGATGTGTATTGTAGCCGCCTGTGCTAAATTCCTGTCTTAGCTTCAAAGAGGATACTATGAGAACCTAGAGTCAAGTGACCAGATGAGGTCATTCTGCCAGCCATCTTGGAAATTTTAGGTGTTACATAGAGAAATCTCTCAGCATTGAGCATTCTGTCTTGGGCCTAACAACAAGAAGGACCAGTCACCACATCATCCACCTTGCTGTGTTAAGTGAGTAGGGAATAGCAATTCTCCTAGATTCAGTCAGGAAAATATAGTGAAGCTTAGTTTAGATATTGTTTTTCTTTATTTGTCTGAGTATGTCCATCAGTGTTATTTTCAATATTTCCTGTGATTTGAACTCTGTGGTTTACTGTAAATATATATTCAGTATTTTCATGTTCTTTTATTATTTATTATTAAATATTTAAAACTTTTATTGTGGCTGATCCTTTTAGAAAGTACTTAACCTTTGAGAGTGTTTACATTTGTTTGGTGACACTATGTGGGTGACTCCAGAAGGCCTCGCTTTGTTGGTCAACTACTACCATTTGTATTAGTGTTAATATTACACAGTATAATTGGACACCCTTTGTTAAGGGCCGTCGAGTAGCTGATTGTGGAGTGTCTGGTGGCAGTGATAACTACCTTATACTCTGGGCAGAAGGGGGCACAGCAGGTAAATCTGTGCCAACCTTTCCCAGGTGTGGTGTGTGTGTGTGTGTGTGTGTGTGTGTGTGTGTGTGTGTGTGTGTGTGTGTGTGTGTGTGTGTGTGTGTGTGTGTGTGTGTTAGCTTTATTGGAGCAGGAACATGAAGCACTGGGTTCACAGAGAGGGTGCTACAGGACTTGGCTTGAACACTCCGCTGAGGACTTAACCCTACAGCTGTACTGCTGGGGAGTCTTACTGGGAACCTGTAGAGAGACAGACAGAGAGAGATCCAGACTCTAGACTGTGTGCTCTTACGGTGCAGAGAGATGCTTCTGGAAATACTGAGTGTATCCGTTTGTATTCCAAGTGAATGTTCCTCTCAAGAGTCAGTGTTGAGGATTCAGGCTTCTTGATTACTAGCCCAGAGAGTGGTTGTCACACAGCAAACAAGTAAAATGAACAAAACAAGTAGATGAACAATAATTACAGTTGTAAGTGGAATTCAATTGCCAGGCAATCTAAAAATGCAGTAAAATACAGTTGCACAGTTTAAACAAACAGATATGCAGCAAATATTGTTTTAGTTAATCAGAAAGTGCAGAAAACAGTTGAAAATAAGCACTTCTCTTTTGTAGTCTCTCAGCAGGTATTTGGAAAACAGTAGAGCAAGGGCTGAAGGCCTAACTCTCTGAAGCATTGACCAAACAAGCTCAAACTGGTTCAAGCACAGGCTTATTAAAGCAGAAAAACAGGAAATAGCCAAAGTTTAAATTATCCAGTTAATACACCCTAAATAGAGCCCTGCAACACTAACTCTACCTACATAAGTCCAAACTGTACCTTCGTCCCACGAGGGCACGGGAGGGCCCTCTCCAGACAAAAGATAAACTGTTTTACAAGCTCCATAGGTCACAGACAGTTCTGGATTCAGCAAAAAACCTGAACCCAGTATGTGCTAGTGTTTTTCAAGTGCAGCAAACAAGTAAAATGAACAAACAAGCAGATGAACGGTAATTACAGTTGTAAAAGGAATTCAGTTAGCAGTCTAAAAATGCAGTAAAGTACAGTTGTATGGTTTAAACAGATATGCAGCAGATATTGTTTTATTTAATCAGAAAGTTTAGAAAACAGTTGAAAATAAGCACTTATCTTTTGTAGTATCTCAGCAGATATTTGGAAAGCAGTAGAGCAAGGGCAGAAGGCCTAACTTACTCCAGCTTTGAGCAAACATGATAGACAGAATTCAATGTTCGAACAGTAGTGATAGAGTGACATTAACATTTAAAATGCAGTAATATACAATAGTCTTTATAACATTTTTAGAGGAGGGAAAATATACTTTAGATTTGATAAAGTATATAGGCAGCCATTTAGTTGAAATTCTAAACAGAATGTAATATGTATTACATGAGAAATAGTGGTGAGATAGCTGGAGTATGGGAAATAGAAGACTTGGGTAGTTGAAAAGTGAAGAACTATAATAAAAGGGGGATGAACAGAGAGGGTAGGGTACAGTTCACTTGGGAGGAGGATCTGGAAAAAGCTGAGCAGGGATGAGGATGAAAAAGTGTTGTGCTAATCTGATGCATCACATTTGCAGAGCTAAAAAGTTGACTTAATTGTGACTTTAGCTGCTTGAACAACTTTAGCTAGAATTTCTGTCATAAGTGTTTTGCAGGATGGAGATGTTCATCGTGTTTCACTGTTGCAGTCATCACTGTAGGGTTCTTCCTGCCGGCAGGCAGCCCTCGGTCGGCCAGAATCCCAAAGTCTGGGTCCGGCGTCGGCTGTGCAGTCACCCTTCCTGACGTCAGTGCGCCAGGGGTATAAAGCTCCCGGCCGACACCATGTTCTCCAGTCTTTCTTGCCGCTCAGTGGAAGCAGTTCGCAAGTGCCAGTCGGCTGACTCCTGTTATTTTTTGGTGCTTCATACCGAAGACATTCTTCTTTTCAAAGCTAAGTACCCCGTTGGGGAAACTTTTTTCTTGCTCCAGACCGATGTCAGAAAAAGTTAATAATTGTATTTCATGTGGGAAGCAAATACCTCATAAGGATTTTCACTCGTACTGTATTCCTTGTCTAGGCCCTGACCACGACGTAGCTAGTTGTCGGTTTTGTGCTAGATTTAATCAACGTACTATTAAACGGAGATACGATTTTGCCTTTCATTACTTTGGGAGGCGATTTAATTATAACATGAAGTCGGACACGCTTCCGACTACCGGAGTTCATAAAAGGTGCAAGGATAAGGATAGGCCTCCGAGGTCCAAATCAGACGACAGTTTACAAGCAGAGCCAGCTGCCGGTTCGGCCATCGTCAGTGAGGTGCTTTCGCAGCCCCTGTCGTCGGCCATTACAGAACCGCTTGCTGAAACGGACTCCCACGAGGAGCCAACTAGGCCTTTGAATACTCCAGGTGCAGGACCTTCAGATACTGCTCCCTCGGATGGGTCCGGAGCCGCTGTGCAGGTACCGGCTTCCGAGGGGGGTTTTCAGGCCTACGCAGCTTCAGGTAAAGGCAAAGACAAATGCAAGGAATCCTTCTAAAACAAAGACTCAAGCCCAGGCCTCCTCTGATCGGGGACCTAAATCTCAAAAACAAATACTTAAGATGGCGGAGGACTTGCTAACTATGATTAGGGGTTCACATCCCCCTCCAGACAAAAGGCCAAGACAAGAATTGGATTATGAATCCTCTGATCAGGCATCTATCTCTTCTGTGTCTTCCTCTGAACAGGATTATTCTTTCCCTCCTTATGAGGATTCTGATGTTGAGGAATCCATTCCTTCAGCTTCTCCTCCTGAGGATTATTCTTTTGGGGAAACTTTACATGACATGAGGGAACATTTTCACTGGGAAGGGCAGGAGTACTCTGAATCTAAGAGAAGGCTTAGGGATTTCCTTCTTCTTCCCCAACACAGACCCCTGGCTATTCCTTCTATTTTGGATATTGTGGATGATGTCTTTTCTGAGTCTAATTTAACTCCTGACTCCTTTCCTCCGGCCCCTGCTAAGCCTGATAGATATTACAGAGTCCCTGACTCCCACCAGTTTCTTTATAAAAATCCTACTGCTGATCCAGAAACCATTTCTCAGGGTTCTAAGGGTGTTAAGGCCGCCACTGCTAAGAACCCTATTCCGTCAGATAAGAATTCTAGACCTTTGGAGAGATGGGGCAAAAAAAGTGTATACTTCTGCTACTTTATCTATTAGGGCTTTAAATTGTCAATTTCATATGTTGAAATATCAGCAATACCTTTTGTCTGTCATGAAACAAAAACTGGGTACCTTTTCTGCATGTGCAGACAATTTTGAATTACATGATTTGATGCATGCTACTGATTAGGTGGGGAAACATACCTTACACTGTGGTTTTGATGCTTTGGAGGCCTCTTGCAGGGCGGCTGCCACTGGCACGGTCATTAGAAGGCATGCTTGGTTAAAGGAACATAATTTGCCAGATCAAGTGAAAGCAAAGTTACTGGATGCTCCTGTTCAACATAATGTTTTGGCTGAAAAGGTTATAAAGAAAATGGAGGATAAGGCAAAATCCATGCAAACGGTTAAGGATTTCTTACAAGTTCAGCCTCCTAGATTTAGCAGAAATTGGCCAGCTAAAAATTGGTCCTTTTCCAGCTCGGACAGGCCTCAGAGGGGTAGATATAGGCGCCCCAGAGGGAGGGCCCAAGCACAGACCTCTTACAGACCTAGACAGTGGAGTGCTTCCACCCCCCCCCCAGGGGTGGAGAAGATAGGTCTCAACCTTATAGGAAACAGGCTCAATGGCTCCAGGAACTTCTCTCCTGGAAGCTCCTCTGTGAGGAAAACTTTCTCATTTTCACCAAAATTGGACTTACATAACCCAAGACAAGTGGGTTATGTATATAGTTTTAAGAGGTTACAAATTCCACTTTCACACCTTACCAAAACCCAACAGATGGCCAGACCTACCAAAAACTCAATGGGCAGAGGCATTAAAATAGGTGAGGTCCCTCATGGCTATGAGGGCCATAGAACTGGTTCCAAATTCAGAGGCGGGACAAGGCTTTTATTCAAGACTCTTTCTAGTTCCCAGAAAGCAAAATACTTGGAGACCCATCCTTGATCTGTCAGTCTTAAATACTTTCCTGGAGATACCAAAGTTCAAGATGCTTACTCTGCAGCAGCTCCTTCCAATGTTGAGCAAAATTGCATGGATTTAAAGGAGGCTTACCTACACAATGTTCTTCATCTCACATTGCTGCAGTCCTTACACTTGGGTAGTCCGCTGTCCTCGGTCGGCCCGAATATCAAAGTATAAGGCTGACGTCGGTCAAGGCGCATTTGACTGACATCAGGACGTCAGGATACAAATGCGCATGACCGACGTCATATCCTCAGTCTTTTTTGCCGCATGGTCCGATGCAGAAGCATTATTGCGAGTGCCGGTTGGCGTTCTGAAATTTTTCGATTCCGGAGTTTCAGACCGAGTCAAAGTTGGCTAAGTACCCCGTTGGGGAATATTTTGGTTTTTTCTTGCCTCAGTGGTTAAACGGATGTCAGAAAAAGTGAATAACTGCATTTCTTGTGGGAAACAGATACCGCATAGAGATTATCATACTTTGTGTATTCCTTGTTTAGGGCCTGAGCACGACGTTGTTGGGTGTCGCTCTTGTGCTGGATTTAATAAACGCACTATAAAGAGGAGATTAGATTGTGCCAGGTTAGTCTTCGGGAAGCGGTGTACCTACACATTTCTATCAGACAGGAGTGCAGAAGATACCTCAGGTTCAAGGCAGGCTCGAAACATTACCAATTCTCTGAGCTGCCCTTTGGCTTGTCTACTGCACCCAGGGTCTTTACCAAGTGCCTGACACCAGTAGTAGCTTACTGCAGACTCAAGGGAATTCAAATTTACCCTTATCTGGACGACTGCCTTATTCAAGCAGACAGCAAGGACATTTTACTCCAGCACCTGGAATTTGTTCAAAATCTACTCAAGTACCTGGGATTCACTGTGAACGTAAAAAAGTCAAATTTGACACCCACTCAACAGATAACTTTCCTGGGTGCTCTTTTAAACACAACAACCCAGATGGCATTCCTGACATCAGAAAAACAACTACAGCTGGTTTCAACTTTCAAAAGCCTGGCATTAATGTCTCAGCTAACTGCAAGGAAATTCCTGTAGGCTTTGGGTTACATGGCTTCCTGCATCCTACTCATACCATATGCAAGACTGCATATGAGGAAGATACAATGGTACCTAAAAAATGTATGGTCCCAACATCGTCACAGTCTGGAAACAGTGATTGCTGTTTTGCCTTGCCTGCAAAAGGAATTCCATTGGTGTGCCATGGCATGTTTTCAAAACAAAGGGAAAGCCTTCAGTCTACCTCCAGCCTACCAAGTGATAACCACGGATGCCTCGGATTATGCATGGGGAGCTCACTTGCAGGGGAAAGGCCTGCAAGGTTTTTGGACAGAGGATCAGAAGCATCTACATATCAACTTAAAAGAGATGTTAGCTGTGCAGAGCGCCCACTTGGCTTTCAGGGATCTTTTACAGCCAGGGCAGCTACTGATACGGACAGACAACACCACAGTTATGTGGTACATAAACAAGCAAGGGTGTTCACACTCCTACCCCCTTTGCAGACTAGCCATGACTCTATGGAACACAGCACAGGCTTGCAAAGTGGACCTACAAGCTCAATTCCTGCCAGGGAAACAAAACACTCTGGCAGACAGCCTGAGCAGGAACCTGTCAGACCCACACGAGTGGATGCTAGACACCCAAATATTCAAGATGATTACAGAAGCCTGGGGCTGCCCGGACATAGATCTATTTGCATCTCCCCACAACTACCAGTTACAGACATTTTGCACAAGGACATATCACAAGCTAGCATGGAAAGTGGATGCTCTCTCATTCAGTTGGAGGAACCTGTCGGGGTATGCCTTTCCACCACTACCTCTTCTACCAAGGGTGTTATTAAAAATAAAACAGGACAAACCAAAGCTGATCTTACTAGCCCTGAATTGGCCTCGACAGTTTTGGTACTCAACACTGATAAATCTATCCCAGGAACCTCCTTGGATTCTATCTCAGATTCCAAATCTTTTGTCTCAACATCAGGGCCAGGTCCTGCACTCTCATATCAAAACTCTCAGCCTGGCAGCCTGGCGTATTCAGGGTCTATGATTAATCCTACCCTTTCCAAACAGGTCATGGATGTTATCTTAGAAGCCAGAAGGCCTAGCACTAGGAAGTCTTATGAAGGTAAATGGAAGAGATTTTGCACCTGGATGCATGCTCAGGAATCGGATCCTCACATTCCAAATATTCCATTGATTTTACATTACCTAACAGATATGTTGCATAAGGGTTTATCTTTTTCCTCCATAAAAATACATGCCTCAGCTATCTCTGCACATTACAATACAGATCCTCCAATCTTTTCACATCCACTTCTGAAACAATATCTCAGAGGAGCAAAGAATTTAAGGCCCCCTAGGACACCACCCATTCCTGCCTGGGACCTCAATTATGTCCTGGAAAAACTTACTGTGCCTCCTTTTGAGCCTGCTGCCACATCTGATATAAAGTATTTATCATGGAAGACTGTTATCCTACTGGCTTTAACTTCAGCCAGGAGAGTCTCGGAGTTACAAGTGCTCATGGCTGTGGAACCTTACATTATTTTTCATCAAGACAGGGTTTCTTTGAGGACTAACCCTACTTTCATGCCTAAAGTGGTTTCTAAAGTGGCTTTAAACCAAACTATTCACCTGCCAACTTTTTTCCCTAATCCACAAAATAAGGGGGAGAGGATCTTGCATTCTTTGGACGTGCACAGGCAACTTCACTTTTACCTGGACAGAACCAAGGATATCAGGAAAACAGAACAACTGTTTGTTTCTTATGCAGCAAATTCCCAAGGCAAAGCTATTTCAAAACAGACCATTTCTAAATGGATTGCTCATGGAATCAGATTTTGTTACTCTCATCATGGAAAGCAAATCCCAGGAAAAATTAGGACTCACTCTACCAGAGCTGCTGCTACTTCATCTGCCTTTCTCAGGGGAGTACCTACCAAAGATATTTTGGAAGCTGCAACTTGGAGTTCAGTGCATACTTTCTCTAAGCACTATAATCTCCCTCTTTATTCTAAGTCTAGGGCAGGCTTTGCTTCTGCAGTCTTGCAAGGCCTTCTAGCCGCCCCTTCTACTCAATAACCACCACCCTTTATCTCAGCTTTGGGATTCAACCCTACAGTAATGACTGCAACAGTGAAACACGAGGAACATAGTACAGTTGTGTACACTTACCATAAATGTAGATGTTCGAGTGTCTTCACTGTTGCAGTCTTAGTTAACCACCCTCCTGTCCCCTCTTATACTTTTATTGGTGTGGTTCCCTACTTCACCCTTCTTCTGAGGTGTATTTGCTACAGGGTATGGGGTTTGTTATATGTTACATTTTTATTTTACTTTTAGCCTTTACTTTTGGCCACCTGACATCTGGGGCAAGAAAAACTGGAGAACATGGCGTCAGCTGAGAGCTTTATGCCCCTGGCACATTGACGTCAAGGAGGGTGACTTCACAGCCGACACCGGACCCAGACTTTGGGATTCTGGCTGACCAAGGGCTGCCTGCCGCCAGGAAGAACCCTACAGTGATGACTGCAACAGTGAAGACACTCGAACATCTACATTTATGGTAAGTGTACACAGCTGTACTTTCCAGTTTTTTTCCGCTTGATGGGAGTAGAGGGGAAAAGCCTGCAGATTTGTTAGGTTTTGATATATGTTGATGTTCTTTGTCAGAAGAGTGCAAACTTCTGGCTGGGTTGTATGGTTGTACAAGGTTGGCTAGAATGGACAATCATTTGGTTTGTTTATTAGATTGTGGATACTAAGGATTTGGGAGTATTGCCAGTTGGTGTGGGTAGTTGAAGCCACCCACTGGAGGTCTCCGAGGGCCAAACAGTGTTATGCTGTATGGGGGAGGTTGGCTGAAATTTTACAACTTTGTTGTAGTGCTGTTCAAATTTGTTCAGTTGTGTTAGTTGTATGTTTGTCATCTAGCAGTGCCAGATAGATATGGTTTTGCCCTATGGAGATTGCTAAATTTATGGTATGTTTTTCCCTCTGTATATTCGATGTAGAAGTCAAGCTTTAACTTTTCATCTGTGTCAATTCCTACTATTTTGTGCAACAGTTTGTATTTTGGTGTTGTTGGAAAAGAAAATATTGAAGGATGATTTCTTTGTTGTGATATGTTTGGAAATGAATTAATTTTGATTTGTGAGAGTTTAGGAGTAGCTGGGAGGTTGTTAATACTAGTTGTGCATATATTGATTAGAGAGAGAGTTAAATGGCTTGAGTGAGAAAGCTTATGCGAGGTTTGAGCTTGCGTATGTCTTGTGTTAGTGTTAGGAAAAAGTTGTAGAGGCTTCAAAATCTATTATGTGAACTATGCAGGAGACTAATGTGTTTGTGTGAAAGTAAGGTGAAGTGGATAGAAGTAAGATTGAGTTAATGGATTTATGAGGGGCTTGTTATGATGTGACTGGAGGGGACACCTCAACAAATTTGCTGTATGCAGGTGATATGGCATTATAGGCAGACTCTGAGCAAGAACTTCAACAAAGGATACGGGAATGGCATGCAAAACAGAGGGCAGATGGGATGAAACCGAGTACAGATAATGACAGTTGTAATGGCAGCAAGTGGTGGAGTTCAGAAGAAGCTAAGAATTAAGATAGAAGGGAAAATAGTGGAACAGGTTAGCAGCTCTGTTTGTTCTGCAGTTCTGCTTCAGACCTGACATTACAATGATGGACTACCATGAGTAGTTGTGTCATAATTGAATATTTAAGCAGTGGAATCTAATTGCTTCCTACTACAATGACGTTGCACAAATATCTTGTATGATAAATTCTGCTACATTAGTAACAGTTGGTTGCATTAAAACAATCAGCAGCGTAGAGTCTTTAAGGATTTACATATGTGCAGTGTTAATTGCTAGCCAGTAATTAAGTACACAAAAAGGGGCAGTACCTTAGTCCTCCATGGAGTGTTGGCTGATAGATGAGGCAAGCGTTAACGCTGCAATTCAGGCATGGTTTTGAAAATGTCACTGTGAGGAAAATGCTGAGGGCCCATGGAGGAGGAAGTATTGTGTTGTGTCAGGAGCAAGTGACAGACTGTATAATGTAACCTCATAAGAAGCTACATTTGTTTCTACTGTTCTGCGAACCCTTATTGTACGTATACTTTATATGAACTTAAGGTGCTGCCAAAGCCAGAAAAGGGTCCATTTTGGGACAGGAGGGTTTCATCTTTGTTGTTTCAGAAGATAATGACCATTCAGTCTGAAATAGCAGTGGTCTTCAGTGTGCACTGAAGTGATTCAGTGTGCACTGTGTGAGAAGCAGCTTGGATGAAAATCAGAAGTCATGGTTCTGTCCTAGAAAAGTGGATTGTTTTCCAGGTTGGGGGTGGGGTCTGTTACCTCGGGTGGTGGAATTAGTGTATCTTGGAGGTCATATTCATGATGGTATCAAGAGACAGACTAGCTTATTGGTGTGGTAGCAGCCAGCAGTACTGCAAGTATTGAACTACACTGTAGTAGGGAAATGAGCTGAGTCACAGGACAAAGCTTTTAATTTAATATTCAGTCTTTGTCCCCATCCTTACTTAAGGTCATAAACTTTAATTAGTGGCTTAAAATGTTAAGATCAAAAGTAGAGGCAACAGAAAAGAGGTTCCTTTTAGACTAGCTGGGCTCAAACTTCATGACAGAGTTACTGTCTCAGCAATTCAAGAAGCTCAGTGGGCACAGACACTGTACATTTAGATTGTGAGTCGGTTGAGGTGGTTTGATCCCTTGTGAGTGTGTCTCTTGGATGTCTCCCTCAAGAGCCTTCCAGGAACATGCCATTGGGAGGAAGCCCTGGAGCAGAACCAGGACATTGGAGAGATTATACTTGTTAGCTTGCTTGGCAGTGCCTGAGGAATCCCACTGGATTTCATGGAGGCCATTTCTGGAATAGTGACATTCCTGCTCAGCTTACTACCACAGTGACCCTCATCAGAACAGATGATATAGGAAATGATAATTCAAGGTAAGACAGCTGTACAAAGAACAGAGTGAACAGGCAGCCATCCTGGATTTCAGCTTTTAGGAAGCACCAAATCAGCTAATTTAAGCAGTTACTTTAGCAGTACTGCAGTGAAATTTGTTTCTGTGACTAATGCTGTTTGTTCCCCACACTGATCACTTTGTGTTCAGAAATTAAAAAAATAATAATAACAGTCTGTGTGTTAGAACACATTTGGCACATGTTGCATCACGACAGGAAGCAGTCAAATTGCTATGAAGCTGCAGTCACATTAAATGTTTCCCAGGTCAGTCAGTTAATGCCAACTTCTTAAGTAGTGGAAGCTTTCTCTTTTACACACACAAACATGCACAGATTGGTCTTCTGTCATTTATTTTTTGAACATCTTTTTAATAAAATATAAATGCAGAATGACATGCAAGCACTGTGCTATGACCTGTTTGTTTCACACTGAGATTTTTGGAGAATGAATATCAGATTTTGCTTTTGTACATGTTAACTTTACTTATTGTTTTGTACAATGCATACATTTTGATAGAGTTCTTGTTGTTGTTGTTCTGTTATTTATCCACTGCAGTTTTACTGCCTAGGGTAGTATCAGCCTCAGAGTATTTGTTTATTTCTGGTTATAAGATTACTTTTCCCTTTCCCAAGCTTACCTGGTTGTATTTCGGTGTGTTGCTTATTTTTTACCACATCCGTTTCAGAAGATCGCTTTTGGAACAAATTAATGTATATTTCGATTCTAAGCATGCTGCACGATGTGTGTGTATGTGTGCTTGTTTGTGTAGAGGAATTGGGGTCTGCTTTTGATTTGCATTGTGTATATAGTGGTTACAGTCACCTTATGTTCCTTTGAGGACAAATCTACAACTCTAGCATAGTTTCACAGTCATAGATTCACAAGGTAGATAACGTTTAAAGTGTAATCACAAATCCAGTTTTGAATGACATTTTTCTAGTATGTTTATCTACCTTTTTTAAATGTACAATATGAAACATTTGCCACCTATGTCTTCAAAGTGTTATTTTTAAGTGAATGTGAAAAGCTGTAAGTGTGCAGTTTCCTATTACTAAACACATGCTTTTGGCCTTGATTGTCTACTGTTTGACAAAGTTGCTAACAATTTAACCACTCCAGTGGCATAGAGGGATAAAGCCCTGACTACAGCCCAGTCAACGTGGGTTTGATTAGCTGCTTAGACAACTGATGGAGTGGCAATGGAGTAATGGGTGTGTCCATCCCAGGGAGTGGGCATTTGTGAGGGCGTTCCCTGTGGAGATCTCTGGCGGAGGCTGGGGATATTCCCTTGAGGGGTTGTGTTTCAAGTAGAGAGATGGAGAGTGGGTATGGTTGAGCTGCTGCTGCGATGGGGCATTACATAGCACACCCCTATTGCATGCCCACCCCTTCAGCATCCCCACGATTCTGCAGAGGGGAGGAGTGACTGGTAGGGCACACTGAAAAAAAAACAGTGGAATGGTTATAGTCAAGACCGTCCCCGGCGATGCTGTTAGGCTGCTTGACCAGTCCCAGCTAAAATCTGAGCAAGTCTGAGTGGTAGACACAGTTTGGATGTGAGTCACTAGACAGAAAGTCTGTAGAATGATAGCAACCATTTTTTTTTTTGTATCAGTGTGTTTATTTTTTTCTAAATTTCATAGCTGCAGTTAGGACCCATTGTTACAGATCCAGTCAGATCCAGTCAGACAAGTACAGTTTAAGTTTTACAGAACAGCACTTAGAAGGGTGGCACGGTGTCACAGCATATAGCATTGTTGCCTCATGGCAAGAAGTTCTCTGGTTCGTATCTTGGCTGGGCTGCCTTCTATGAGGAGTCTACATGTCCTCCCGGTGATCTTGTGGATTTCCACGGGTTTCTCTAGTTTCCTCTTACATCCCAAAGACATGCAGTAGGTGTATTGGACAGTCTGAATTGGCCATAGGTGTGTGTGTGTGCTTGTGAGTGTGGGGTATGAAAGAACAGATGCAGCAGGGCTAGCCACCCAGAGGTGTGAACCTTGGCTCTAGAAGTCTAGATTATTGTCACTGTTGAAGTGACACCCCGACCCCATGTGCCAGAATTAGAAAAAATGGGTTGGGGAATGGATGGATGGACTTATCACTACAGAACAGTGCTTTGTTAATATGTTCTGTCTCACAAACAGGCCCAAGTACATCATTATGACCATTATTATTATTATTATTTAGTACTTTATCTGTTTAATTTTGCTTATAAATAGATGCATTAAAATTATTGTGGCATCTCCGTCTACTCCTCCTCCTTCTTTTCTTTTGTCTGTTCCCATTAGGGGTCGCCACAGCGGATCATCTGTTTCTATTTCTTCCTGTCCTCTGCATCTTGCTCTGTCACACCAACCACCTGCATGTCCTCTCTCACCACATCCATAAACCTTATCTTAGGCCTTCCTCTTTTCCTCTTACCTGGTAGCTTCATCCTTAGCATCCTTTTCCCAATATACCCAGCATCCCTCCTCAGCACATGTCCAAAGCAACGCAATCTCACCTATCTGGCTTTGTCTCCAAACCGTCCAACCTGAGCTGACCCTCTAATATACTTATTCCTAATCCTGTCTACCCTCATCACACCCAGTGCAAATCTTAACATCTTTAACTCTGCCACGTCCAGCTCTGACTCCTGCCTTTTTGTCAGTGCCACTATCTCCAACCCGTATAACATAGCTGGTCTCACTACCCTCTTGTAGACCTTCCCTTTCACTCTTACTGGTACTTGTCTGTCACAAATTACTCCTGACACTCTTCTCCACCTTGCCTGTACTCTCTTCTTCACCTCTCTTCCACACTCACCATTACTCTGAACTGTTGATTCCAAGTATTTAAACTCATCCACCTTCGCCAACTCTACTCCCTGCATCCTCACCATTCCTCTCTCCTCCCTCTCATTCACACACATATATTCTTAGTCCTGCTGACCTTCATTTCTCTCCTCCCTAGAGCATATCTCCACCTCTCTAGGGTCTCCTCAACATGTTCCCTACTCTCACTTTGTATCACAATGTCATCTGGAAACATCATAGTCCATGGGGACTCCCGTCTGATCTCATCTGTCAACCTGTCCATCACCACTGCAAATAAGAAAGGGCACAGAGCTGATCCTTGATGTAATCCCACCTCCACCTTAAACACAGCTGTCACTCCCACTGCAGATCTCACTGCTGTCACACTACCCTTGTACATATCCTGTACCACTTTTGCATACTTCTGTGCCACTCCCAACTTCCTCATACAATACCACAACTCCTCTCTAGGCACCCTGTCATATGCTTTCTCTAAGTCCACAAAGACGCAATGCAACTCCTTCTGACCTTCTCTGTGCCTCTCCGTCAACACTGTCCGAGCAAACATCACATCTGTAGTGCTCTTTCCTGGCATGAAACCATACTGCTGATCACTAATCATCACCTCCCTTCTTAACCTAGCTTCCACTTCTCTTTCCCTTAAATTTGTGCTGTGACTGGTCAGGTTTATCCTTCTGTAGTTACTACAGCTCTGCACATCACCATTATTCTTAAAAATCAATACCAAAACACATTTTCTCCACTCCTCAGGCATCCTCTCACTTTCCAAGATCTCATTAAACAATCTGGTTAAAAGGTCCACTGCCATTTCACCTAAACACCTCCATGCTTCCACAGGTACGTCATTTGGACCAACAGCCTTTCCATTCTTCATCCTCTTCATAGCTATCCTTACTTCCTCCTTGCTAATTCGTTGGCCTTCCTCATTCACTATCCCCACATCATCCAACCTTCTCTCTTTCATTCTCTTCATTCATCAGCCCCTCAAAGTACTCTTTCCATCTGTTCAACACACTATCCTCGCTTGTGAGTAAATGTCCCCCATTATCCTTCATCACCCTTACCTGCTGCACTGTAATGACTGGAAAGTACTCTTAATAATCAAGAGTTTAATTTTCAGAATATAACTCTCCTGTGTTTGAGTTTCATGGTGTTATACAAGAACCTATTTAACTACCTCATATGACTGAAATGAACTTTGTTTCTCAAACTATTTCTGCCTGTATTGTAATAAAGCAGACTAATAATGCTGGAATATCCTTTAACACATGCAGTGGTGTATGACCAGTTATTTGTGTAAAACTGCAACCATGCTCAAAGCTGCCCTTGCCATAATATAGCCCTGATGCATTATATCAAACTTGCACTTATTTAGTTGCTTATGCAGTTCCTTTTTTTTTTTTTGAAGTCCTTAGCCGCCACTGTGTGTAAACCTAGATCCTAGTGTTAGTATCCATTCTTTACTATGTTATGTCATATTTCATGCGATACTAATTGGAAATATATATTTTTAAATTCCTCTTTTTTTGTCAGCAGCTCATCTTTTTATTCTCATTTGTCAAGCCCAACAATGAGTAAGACATCCCTGGCTACCAACAGACCTTCCTGACTTATACAGCCAGCTAGCCTTGTACAATTCTGGATTAAGACTGAAATTGGTTAGAAATGATCAGTGCTCTACCGTGGTAAACAAATCCAAATAAATAAAATGAATAAGTAATGCTTAGTTCCTTATTAATCACAGGTTCATTGTAAGCCCTGGTCTATAACATGTTGGTTCAACACTATTTATGCATAGGGAGAGTAAAGCTTCATTTGTTTTTTCACCTCTACAGGTGTGCATGACCGCTTTAGCTCATGGGGGTTCCTCATTCTCAACTCAGTGTATTCACTACCCTCTACCTCTGTTTGTCTGGCCTGTTGCCTAATTTTAACTATTCTCACTAGGTTCTTTCCTGTTCAGGATCAAGTAGCTGACTTTTCTCCATGTGATGTGCCTGTAGCACCCCTTTTTTTTTGGCCACTCTGTCCCATCCCATTCCAGCATTTCCCGTTAGTCTTCTCTCAGTGAATTTGTCAGTGTCTGATTAGATTTTACATCATCGTCTTGTCATTGTTAACTACTTAGCTTATCTACCCTTATGCAGATTTCATGTCAGTACTTACTGAACAATTTAAGCAGTTTCACTGGCCCTCTTAGCATTTCCGTAGCACTATTAATAGTTCAGTCCCACATGTAAAATGACATTTGTTGGAAGTTTTAAGAAGTTTCAGATATGCCAGTGAGTGTCTGAGTCAGCTGCTAATTCTAGTTCGTTTTACATGCCTCTTTGTAAAGCAAATCTTTTTAGTAATTTCACTTGTGCGTAACATGTTTGTAAGCAAGGTACTGGATTTAACTTGAGTCAGTTTCCACCTTCCAGAAGAAGTGAGTACTGTTTGGGATGCTTAACCAAGAGACAATTCTCAACGAAGGTAGTGCAGCTGTGGGCAAGTATTCTTAGAGCAACACTAGGTTATCACTCTAATAATCCCTGCTTAAGTCACTGTCCCCCAGTTCTTAATTCTTCATCAGAGTTTTTTGCAAGAAGGTTTTATTTAGTTTAAGGTAGTCTATTTGATGTTTGTGTTACAGAATAACAGCAGACTTTTTGTTTGCCATAATTTTACCTATTTTGAATACTTCACTTAGCCAGTTTTATCCCTTTGAGTCATATAATCTCATTGAGAGTTTTGAATCACCTGAGACAAACCAGCATCTGGGATCCTGAGATATTGTCAGCATGAACAATTCAAGTACACATCCATGATGCTTTAATGTCTGCAGCATGTTTTGAGGCACCACAGGGTCATTAGAAGACATTATCACTTAACTGTGGCCAAGTCATCATTTGCTTAATTGTAACACTTTCCTGTATGCGTGTGCTAAAAAAACAGTATGTAAATTGTAATATAGCATGTTTTTGTAGACTATATATATATATATTCTGTTAATGAAGTTTTAACAGTTATGTTAGCATTTCTATATACCTGGCTCTTCCACCTAGGCAGGCATCGGCACAGATCTTACCCAACATACCTTGGAGCATCTGTGTTTTCTGCAATGAATAAAGTTTATCTTTGGGAAGAGACATTTCTGTACAATACAAATCCTTGTACAGCATGAGTACTGTACAACTGTACTTAAATACTGATATTACTGCACTGATTCTGCATACCAAAAAAAAAAAAAAAAAAAACTACTGTTTTTTATTCTAGCCAGCTGTTATGAATCATCATTAGAGACCCTTCCAGAAGAAGGTCGTACAGTTCTGAGTAAGTATACTTACCAGAACAGTAATTTATAATAGAAGATAAAAAGACAAAAACCCACTGTGGAACACACTGTGCTGTAACCAAACTCAGACATCCAATATTATAAACTGCAACGGCACAGACCACAGTTGATTGAGATCAGATAAAAACTTTATTTCACAAAAAACGTTTGTAAGCGCTTTCACACTATGAAGTGCTTCATCAGACCATGCAAGTATGAGTCAAGCACAGTTAAATATAAAACCAACCAGAAATTAACCAATAAAAACACACATCACATTAAAAAATCCCCAGTCACATCTATCACTTAAGTAATAGTATATTCACTTAAATAAACCCCTGGATTTTAAGACTGGGTCTCAGAGAGACACGCCCATTCAACCCTGGAGTTTTGTCTGCCTGCAGTTTAATAGTCCAATGGAGCTCACGATTTTCAGTGTACACTTTATAATCACCCATCCTGTTGCTTCTGTATATTTTTTCTAAAACTCTAAATGAGAAGATATGATTATTACCTTTGTCTAATACATGCTTGGCAAGGCATTATTAAGATCCCCCTTGTATATACAATTCAAATGTTCTCTAATATGTTCCTTGAGGGTGCAGTTAGTTTTCCCCACATAGAAACCCATGCAGGCTGTGCGGCTAGCCCAGATGCACCACATCTGTGGAATTACAATCTGTATTACTACATAGCCCAAGTTCTGCTTCAGTAAGGGGATGTATAAACACAGACGATGGATGAATCAACATATGCACAAAATCTACATGCCCCCACACAGTAGAGTACCCAAGTTAGTCCTCTCAATAACTTCTGATGCTGTTTTATTCCTACAATAAAAGTTATCTTTTCAACGATTTTTTATTTTTAAATATAAAATTGGGTCAATCACCTGTCAGACTTGCAATACGCTCGTCTGCTTGCAATATAGGCCAGTTAGTTCTCACATACTCTTTTTATATCACTGGCATAACTCAGTGTAACCGACACTTGTCACTTGTTGCAAACAGTATGGTTAGACTCAGGATTCTTATCAACATGCTCTGAGGAATAGTATGGTTGTGCCCTACCTTCTTTCATAGCAAGGGCACCCTGATACATTTCATCAGCTTCAGTAGAATGATAGCCCCTCTCTCTAAATTCTTCACTCAAAGTCTGTAAATTTTATTTAAAAACAACATGTGAACTTCTCAGTCTTGAGATATGCATACTCTGGCCCTTAAGAATATTCTTAAAAATGTGGCCAGGGTGTATACTACTGCGTTGTAAAACTGCATTCGTCTACATGGTTTCCTGTACAAATCAGTTATAAAGATGTGTCCTAAACTTTTTGATATGGACACATCTAAAAAACATATCTTATCCCCATGAGTACTCGTATGTAAATTTGAGAAAAGTAGTATGTAAATATTCCATAAAATGAACTAGTCTTTGTGGAGTACTATCCCATGAAAAAAAAAAAAAAAACACGTCATCAACACATCTTCTGTAAAATTTGATGTGTTTCGAAAAATCATTGGGTCCAGTAACAGATTCAAGCTCCCATTGAGCAAGCACAATGCTGGCGTAGCTATTAGCATAAAGTGTGCCCATAGCTATGCCAGCCTTCTGATGGAACAATGAATTTTCAAACACGAAAACCTTGTTGTCTGAGACGATTTCCAGAAATAGACATATTATATCAATATTCTTTTCATCATAGTCACTATGAACACTCAAAAATTCTTTAACCATGTTAATACCATCCATATTAGGAGTAACAGTAAATAAAGAAACAATGTCCATGATCACCATATAGTAGTCATACCCCGTTTTGAACACATTAGAGTAATCATACAGATCCTGCAAAAATTGTTTTGTATCCTTCAAGACTGTAGTACAGTGAGAGAGGACATGCCTCAATTTTTTGTCTACAAAAATAGAAAAAGGTTCGGTAAGCTAGCCACTGCCTGAAACAATGGGCCTCATAGATGGATTATGCAGGCTCTTATGAACTTTAGAGATGCCCTGAAGCAATGGTATCAGTGGATTTTCTATCAAATATTGTAATAGTTCCCTAGTTATCAAATGCTGTTCATAGCAGTCACGTAAAGTTGTTGATATCGTTTGTTGTAATACTTGAACATCATCAATCTTAATAGGCTGATAGGTTTCACTGTCATTCAACAGCTCTAGAATAGATCTACAATAAAAAGTGTGGTCCATAACAATAGTCGCCCCACCTTTATCTGCTGGTTTGATCATCAGGCTGTCGTCATTACATAATACATGTAGTACATCCAATTCTGTTCTTAAAATAGTACATCTGATGTTTTTAATCTTCATTCCTTACTGATGGGTCTTGGTTCCAATCTTGGAACTGACTCTGCCGATAAAACAAGCTTACACTAGCCAAAAAACTGTCGAGCTAAGTCTTACCCATAGTGCCCCTCTCCCCATTTCCTCAGATTTTGTTTGCTGTGTACTTCTCAAGATGTGTCAATCCAGCTCTCAGCTAAGTAGTGGATATTTTTTGTACTACTTGTATTTTTTCACTAAAATTCTCTCTTAAATATTTGCTTCTTTAGTCGTTGATAGTTTTGCTTACCCCTTGTTGTTTCTGGAGTTGTTCTATCCCCTTTCTAACCATTTTTTGGTATTCTTAGTATCATTGTTGGTACAGGCCCTTCCCTTACTGCTGTGGTAACTGTCATACCATCATTGGTATTCTTCTTCCTTTCCCCTTTTTCCTTTCTTTGTAAAAAAAAAAAAAAATGTCTTCTTTGAAACTGTGTGTTTGCTTATTCTCAGCATCTTACTTGAATTTAACATAGTTAAGGTTGTGTCTTGTTTTATATTGGTATAATGTCTGATAAAAAAGGGACAACCAGATTTAAGCAGTGCAATAAATGTGGGAGAAAGATGCCCAACTTGGATGAGCATCTCTCGTGTGTCTACTGTCTCAGAGTTCCCCACCATCAGGTTCAACCACCTTGTAAACTCTGCAAAGGGTAGAGCTTTCACACTTTAGCAGAGTGTAAAAATAAATTAATCTTGAAAGGACTACTAAAAATTCCCTTTTTGGAGGCACTATCTGAGGCGGAGGTCTCAACACCTCCTAGGAAAGGCAGTAAAAAGATAAGTCACTCTGTTACGACATCTCCTAGCTCTAAGGAACCAAAAGTCTACTATGACTGTTACTGAACCCAAGTCTAAATTGCCTAAAATGTCAGCACCGACTCTCTAGGCACCAGAGCCTGAAACTCTTTCTACGGTGCCGGTGTCATCAGTGTCTTCTTCGGAACCAACAACCATAATTTCTGCTACGGCACAGATAATTCCCTTGGTACCAGGCACACTTTCGGCACCAACAATAGTATCCCCTCCAAACTGGTCACTCCCTCCCCTTCATAATACATGGGTCCTTCAACCTATGTCCTGAAAAGTGAATTTTTAGCCAGGACAAAATACTCCCAGTCCATCAACCCCTTTAATGGACAGCAATACAGTCCTTTTCTCGAAAGGCCTGACTCCCCTTCTGGGAAATCCACCCGTTCAACCAGGAGTCTTTCGGAGCTCAATGTAGTGAGGCTTGTTGAACAGCTCCTAGCAGCCAGAGGCATCCCAACCAAGACCTCCCTTCTAGCCAGAGTTGAGGGATTTTCTGCACAGACTCCATATATCCTCTTTCAACTGCTCCTCAGGCTTTGGAACCTTTGCACCGACAAAGGTTGAAGGACCCATGTATTGTGAAGGGGAGGGAGTGACCAGTTTGGAGGGGATACTATTGTTGGTGCCGAAAGTGTGCCTGGTACCAATGCCTGTCCCGGTGCCAACTTCTTCAGTTCCTGTGATGCTCCCTCCAACAGTTCCGGAGCCTACCCTGTGGACTTTGGTTCATACAGAGCTGATCCACCCTCACAACAGTGACTGGACTGTCGGCACTGTGACCCTTAGTTCGGTGCCAATTTCTTCTGTGGTGCCATCTATGGTTCTGGTTGTTTTGGGAGCTCCTGTTCCTCTCGGGGCTCCAACCCTGGAGGTGGGCTCATCGGAGTGGGGTGTGACCCTGGTTCCGAGCTCCCATCCCTCTTCAGGTGGG